>NW_022631396.1:30343-46589 GCF_010015895.1 Lontra canadensis
GTACTTCTCATTTCTTGTGAAGGGAGAGAAGGTCATAAGTACCATCTATGGACAGCGTGGTGGCTTCCCAGAAGTGGAGACAGTAATCTTATCCAATACAATAGGAATATTTTATATAATAGGAGCTCAACAAATGTTTGTCTAATGAATGCCTAACTGAAAAAAACAAAAAACAAAAAACAAATGAACAACAACAACAAAAAACTGAAGCAATTAGATGAATAAAGGCACCTAGGAGAGAATATACATCTCTCAAAACATGAGCTATGTCATAGATTTCAACTCTTATTTAACCTCTCTCCTTTCTGTCCAGCAAAAATGTTAATAAAATATATGAAACAAAATATATGAAAAAAATATGAAACAAAACAAAGAATGTTGACCCAGAGAAGACAGTTGAAAAGTACGAGGCATTTGCTAAATGTGCCAAGTTAATAAAAAGAATGGGAGGGGCGCCTGGGTGGCTCAGTGGGTTAAAGCCTCTGCCTTTGGCTCAGGTCATGATCCCAGGGTCTTGGGATCAAGCCCTGCATCAGGCTCTCTGCTCAGCAGGGAACCTGCTTCCTCCTCTCTCTCTGTCTACTTGTGATCTCTTTCTGTCAAATAAATAAATAAAATCTTAAAATAAATAGATAAATAAAAAGAATGGGATACCTGTGGGATTTTGTGCCTTAGTGCCACTGAGGGGACAAGGCAGAAAATTGTCTATGTTTCTTGGAGGCTGTGAGTTACAGTGACTAGTATTTCCTGTATCTCTCCCAAAATGCTGCAGTGAGTCATCATGGTTGGCTGAGTGAAAAGAAGCTGCTCTAGGAGCAAACTCTGCTTCCATGGATAGGCAGATAGTGTGTGTGTTTCCTCTCTGCCAAGAAGTCTGTCTCTAGAGCAAACAGATGCTAACAGAAGAAAGCAGGATGGGGCGTAGCTCTGGTGGCAGGAGGGACAGATGGTGAGAAACTAATGAGAAGCTGTGGAAGAGTGTGTTCACTGTCAGATGAGTGGTTCAGTGCAAAAGGTTCCAGGCAGTGGTGTAGGGTGGTAACAAGATGCTTTCTGGAAAACACACCACAGTCTCCACTAGGGAAAGAGCCATTATTCAGGCACCCGTGAAAACTGACGATCTTCAACAGCAAAGACAGATTCACAAATATCACTAGCTAAGTGAACACTTTTATGTCCCTTTGAATACCTTTGAATATCAACCAGTATGCTACTTAAGAAAAATGAAATATAGCCAAACTTCCTGCATGAGGGGGAGGATGCTGGGAGTTTGAGCTGTTGACTCCCAAAAGAGGTGTTAGAAGTGAGATTCTAGGGGCGCCTGGGTGGCTCAGTGGGTTAAGCCGCTGCCTTCGGCTCAGGTCATGATCTCGGAGTCCTGGGATGGAGCCCCGCATCGGGCTCTCTGCTCAGCAGGGAGCCTGCTTCCTCCTCTCTCTCTGCCTGCCTCTCTGCCTACTTGTGATCTCTCTGTCAAATAAATAAATAAAATCTTTAAAAAAAAAAAAGAAGTGAGATTCTAGGTTCAAATGGTGTCAGGGCAGGAAATTGATTGGGACTGGGCAAACTTATTATGTGATATTTTAGGACTGGTGAGCATTGCAAAGAGAACATACTGGCACAGATCTCTCAATAAGCAAGTGGTTGCTTACTTTGGGCTGTGTTTTTTCAGGTCTACAGACCACTTTGTCCAGTAAGCTAGTCCATAAAAGTTTCCTGAAGAATGCAGTGAAATGATTCATTGGTTTAATCTCACCTTTTCCAGGAAAAGTTTCCTGAAACAAGTCACATTGACACAAGCAGTCTAAAGCATGCTGGAACGATGACCAGAGTTCTCATTTTCTTTCCTCCTGTCTTTTCTCTCTGGCTTAAACAGGAGAAATTGGGAGCAGCATACTGATGGAAGACAAGGGAGAGCAAGGAGTTTAAACCAAATGATCATGTCACCAGTGGCCTGTCAAATCACATGACAGGCCTAAATTAAAGAAAAAGGGAGGAGGCTCAATGTAGCTATAATGCTGATTTTTAATTTATAGTGGATTGAAATTAACTACTAATGTGAGATAAAGACATTTCTTAATATCTTAATGTGATCATAGATCTGCCCATGGAATTGTTCAGAGATCCAGGCTAGTTAGAGCCCTCAGGTTAAGTGTGAAATTCAATATCATGAGAAAGATGAAGCAATTTCTTAACTATACCCTATTGGGTCTAGCATGTTTAATACATTAGTTATATTTAAAATCAAAGATGGTCATCCAGTAATTCTCAATTCCTTCTCATATTCAGCTGTAGAGTTAGAGTTTCACTCACTGAGTCCTAGATAGGGTCTGTTTCAGGAATTAACTTTTTGATCAAATTAAGTAAAAAAAAAGATACTGAATTTAATTCATGAAAAATTCCATCTTTTTATTTATCATTTCACCATTTATCACTATTTTGCCTTATTATAAATCAGAATAAACATCATGGAAGCTATGAAAATGTAGTTCTCACACCTCCCTCTGCAGGAAAGATAATTGGCTGACATCTCTAATCTCCAGTCTCTGAATCTACCACCGCATGCATGCCAATGTCATACCGTGCCCTCTCCTTGGCCAGTTACTGACCTTGGCAGGGATACTAAGGCAGGCCCATCTCTGTCTGTGAGACACAGAACTACTTTAATGGATAACTTATCAAAGCTTTCTTGGATCTGCTCTGAAGAAGGTTATTCCAACCCAACATTCCTTCTTTGCTTCTCTTTCCTTCACTGAATTCAAATCTCCATTGTGGTCTGATGACTCTCCCAGAATTCTCCAGCTACTTCTCCATTTTCCCTGACAGGCATTTTCTCCAATAAATTTCTTTTAGGCCAAACCCTGTTTGGCAGATATTTCTCAAAGGACTACAACTAACACATTAGATCAACAAGATTTTTTTTTAATATGAAATGGTAACTCTGGGTTGTCAATGATGAGTTTTATGTGATTTCCTCACACTTTTCCCCCCACACTTTTTTTTTGAAGTCCTTGTTCTTTGTATTCCTGTTGAAACTTAATTTTTTGTCCCCATTATTGCACTTGCTACATGACAGTAAATTAGAATTATATGTGTGTGAACTTCATGAAGGCAGGGAATTTATGCCTTTATTCAGGTCAATGCCAGGTCTATAATCAAAACTCAATAAATATTTTTGCAGTGAATGCCTAACTAAAAACAAAATTTTCTAAAGCAATTAAATAAACAAATTCATCTATCGGGGTACATAAATCCTTAACCTGTAAGATATGTCACATATTTAAATTATCCTTTAAATTCCTTGTTTTCTATTCAGTAGCATAGTAATAAAATCTATGAAACAAACAAAACAAAGCAAAAGGTGCTTACCTAATGATGACAGTTGAAGGCACTGGCTACATTCAAGAAAGGTAACATATTGGGGTGCCTGGGTGGCTCAGTGTGTTAAAGCCTGTGCCTTCGGCTCAGGTCGTGATCCTGGGGTCCTGCGATTGAGCCCCACATCAGGATCTCTGCTCTGTGGAGAGCCTGCTTCCTCCTCTCTCTCTCTGCCTGCCCCTCTGCCTACTTGTGATCTCTGTCTGTCAAATGAATAAATAAAATCTTTTAAAAAAAATAAAAAGAAATGTACCATATGAAAAAGAAAAATGGAGTGCCATAATTTATGGTACAGAAAAATTTACTTTAAATGCCAGTGCTATTTGAAATATACTTAAGTGAAAGAATCCTAGGAGAAAAATAAGAGAAAAATCTTGGAGAGGAATGAAAGAGACTCTGAGCATTGACATAAAAATGAAAATCCAGTATTTATCTCAAATATCTGATTTAGAAAAGGTCACAGGCCAAGGTTACTTTGTCCACAGTGAATCACATACTCTGGGAGAGATAGTGATGGCAAGTCCTGGTGATGCAGATGGTCAGTAATCGCAGATATTGGACAGGCTACATGTTAAGGTTTCATAAGGCACAGAAACAGTGGTGAAATAACGGGGAATATTTAGCAAGTTGATTCAAAAAAGCAAGAGCTAAAGGCTGGTTGGTAGCATGTTGACTGGCAACTCCTGGAAGTAAAGTAAGTTGGATGACTGAAGCTGGACCCACAGCCCAGAGATTGGAAACCAGTGCTTCCACAATGAAGAGACCCAAGGCCAATATTTCCACATCCCAGAGACCCCTGTAATTTGTTTGACAGGGACTGAAGAAGATGGAATTCTTTGGGCAGAAGCAGGATTTCTGGTAGGATCTGGCTCCAGCACAGGACATCCTCAAGCCAGTAGGCTCACAGCAGATCTCTTGATAGCCACTGAAGACAGAGGAGCCCAGCTGGCAGGTGCTAGGAGAGTGGACTACATTGCTGGGGTAGAAAGAATCATAGATGGAACATGGGTACCCCAGGTAACCTCCAAGAGAGTGGGAGAAGTTTCCATGGCTGCAGTTGTAATGCATGTCAAGTTCTGAGTTCAGCTGAGTTGCAGAGAGGTTTGCTGAGTGTGACTGTTACCTTCTACTGGACGCTTATATAAACCAGCAATGGGTTAGTAGCATGTGCCCATTTTAATAAGAATGCTTAATTAGTCTCCAGTCAAAATGAAATACATTAACCTTCAAAGACCTTTTTTTTTTTTTTAATGAAGGCAGACTTTTAAATGGAAGAATTTCATTAGGTTTTCTTTTTTTCTTTTTTTAAAAAATATTTTATTTATTTATTTGACAGAGACAGATCACAAGTAGGCAGAGAGGCAGGCAGAGAGAGAGAGGGAAGCAGGCTCCCTGCTGAGCAGAGAGCCCAATGTGGGACTCGATCCCAGGACCCTGAGATCATGACCGAGCCGAAGGCAGTGGCTTAAACCACTGAGCCACCCAGGCGCCCTTTCATTAGGTTTTCAAAGCAATTGTTTATGAGCAAAGATGTCATCTCTCATTCAACTAGCTTGGGTAGATGAATATAATTGTATGGTAATTGTCCCTGTAAGATTGGTGTTTTATTCATCCTATCCCCTCAAGATATTGTATCGAACGGGTAACACAGTGAGAATTTTGTTCTGTTTAAAGTTCAAAAAAAATACTTTGTGGTCTGGAGGGCATATTAATTTTGTCCCAAGTTTAGGAACCCAGTTGAGAACAGAAAAAACAAAAACAAAAACAAACAAACAAACAAAAACCCCTACAATCCTTAATATATGTTTCATTTTCCAAATCTTGTGGACCTTATAGAAGAAATAACCCACTAAGAACTCTTAATTGGTAAGAAAGCTAAATGTGTGTCCTACATATTTCATATGATTTTGGTTTTCTTATAGTACAAGTACCCAAGCTGTTTTTGTGTGTACAGGTTTTTGATATAAGAATGAAGGGTCCAGAGGCACCTGGGTGGTTCAGTCCATTGTCTGCCTTCAGTTCAGGTCATGATCTCAGAGTCCTGCAATCCAGCCCTGTTTTGGGCTCTCTGCTCTGCAGGGAGTCTGCTTCTCCCTCTCCCTCTGCTGTTCCCCTTGCTTCTGCTCTCTCACTCACACATTCCTTCTCTGAAATAAAGTAAAGTAAAATAAAACAATAAAATAAAATAAAAATAAAATAAAGTGCCCAGGGGCACCTGCGTGGCTCAGTCAGTTAAGTATCTGACTTCTGCTCAGGTTGTGATCTCAGGTCCTGGAATAGAGTCCTGTGTGGAGCTCCCTGCTCAGTCATGAGTCTGCTTCTTCCTCTTTCCCTGCCCCTCTTCCTCACATGCTCATGCTCTTGCTCTCTCTCAAATAAATAAAACCTGGGGGGGAAAAAGCATAAAGGGTCCAATATTTGCAGGAGTACATTGAATATTACATTGTAAAAATACTGAAGTTGAAGAATCCTTGCCCTGAATTTGACTTGCTTTTTGATAGAAGTCATCGATAAATTATCAAAAACTCTTCATCCCCATAAAGTTTAAGTAAATTTTTGGTAGGGTTGATGTTTTGAAAACAGAAGAATAGGGACTACACATAAAAAATGGGCCTTTGTTCTCTTAGATTCCATTCATAAGGTAGGAATTTTACTACAGAAGGTAAATAAAATCAAGTAATTAAAAAGGTGTCTACCCCATGTAGACTTCAAAGAAAGATCAAGTGTTGGAAGAATTCATAGTCACAAATGATCTTTATATGTTGAAATGGGGTGGGGGGATCAGAACAGATGATAATGTGAAATAAAGAATGAATGCCTTTGGGACCTCTGATGTGACACATGTATCAAGTGACATATATATTCTGCTTAGAAGACTAGTATTCTAAGTATTTTTCTAAACCCTCCTATCAAGTTCAGCATTGATGACCACAAGTAGAGTAGTGCATGGGTGCAGGAAATGGCTTAAAATAACCTATCAGAATGGGCAAACCTCATAAGACACCCATCTTCAAAAACCGATATGTTTTCTAATGGAAATGAGCTGAGACTTACTCTAGAAGAACTGAGATTGCTAGGTGGAAGTTTTAAAGGAAGATTCAGTTAAAAATCTAAAACAAGTCACTTTTGTAGGTAATGAGATTTCCATCTTGAGGGCACTGGGAATACCTTGTCAGGATATTATGAATGTGATTCCAGTCTGGTAGAGGACTGGGGATAACTGCTAAGCCCCCAAATCGTAAACTGTATGGGTATGAACATATTGAGTAGACAAAATGGTTTTCAAGCATTTTCATTGATCACTTATATCAGCTATTTCTGTGGAAGAATATTCTATGAGTCAGATATTAGGTAATTCTTGAACATTCTTTTCTCAACAAAATGGAGGTTTTTGCACTTCAACACTTTCGTTCGGAAGTGGAAGGGTATGCTTTAGTGTGAAAGGAATGAATCAAACAGCCCAGAAGGCATGGCAAGATGAACCTTCTCAGTCAAGGTATCAATCTTCACTACCCTGCTTGTGGAAGTGGAATACAAGTCATAGGACAAGAAAAAAAAATATGACCATTATTTTAGAAATTTTGTAATGCTTGTCAGAAAAAAACTGAAAACAGTTTAAGTCAAAGTGATGTATGCTGCTTTCCGAGGCAAGGAAGAATCTCTTTAAGATGGCTGCTTTGGTCCAATACTTCAAGGCAATTACATTATAATCTTTCTTTAGAACAAGAACATTTTCCAGGTTCTGGGGAATGTTTTTAGTGATAAGCACTGCCTCTGATTAGAGATAGAAATACATGGGGAATTTTTGCCACATTTTGTGATTTTTAATGCTTTTTCAACATCTTAGATGAATCTCCTCCAACATTCCAGAATAATATAAAACAACTTCAATATTTAACTTATACCAAAGTAATTGCTTACACAAAAGAAAGAAAAACTGAGATCAACTCTTACCAGTCTGCATACGATTTAAGCAGGAATGTGGGGAATGAGGGACCCTCAGTTAATATTTCACTGAAGCTGTTCAAATTGAGAGATGACAAAAAAATATCCTCCTACATCTTGTATGTTACCACTGCTGCTTTCTGAAGACACTATTCATTAAATAAACTTGCTTGGCAACAATCGATGTGTGTTTTTGTTTAAAAGAAATGACTATGAATAGATCAGTTAGTTAGCAACTTTGCTATCCAGATGGCAACAATTTTGAGAGAGATTGTGAAAGGGGTATCAATTATTTTTAATTAAGCCAGCTTTCCTCATCCCAGACACTGTCTGCCTCTGAAGCAATACTTTGAGTGATCTGCTGGGTGACATTTGTTAGAGGGAGATGACTAATAGCTTTGAAGATTCAACACTACCACCTGAATTACAAGGCACAAACACTACTGCACTTTCCAGTTGTAAAACCATAAACACTACATGTATTTGATTATGATGATCTTTTCAATTCAGTTAAAAGCAGAAGGTAACCGGTTTTTTTGTGTCTTGTGGGTGGCACATGCAATGATAAGGGTATATAAATGCCACAGTCTGAGAAGTAGCATTCAAACTCAGAAACTCTCATTGTACAATGCATCACCTGTCACTATGTCTTACAACTGCTGCTCTGGAAACTTCTCCTCCTAGTCCCTTGGGGGATACCTGTGATACCGAGGATCTTTCTGCAGCTCATCTTACCCCAGCAACCTGTTCTGCAGCACTAACCTCCAGTATCCCAGCACATAACAGCTGGGATCCTCCCTCTCCAGTGGCTGTCAAGAGACCTGCTGTGAGGGAGGGAGACAAGATGATGGGGAAGTAGGAGGAGGCGCCGTTTCAACCTGTACCCCAAAGTGAGCTGATTACCTACCAAAGAACTCTGATCACCCATGAAATCAGCCTGAGATCAGAATTATACACGTCTGGATCTCTACGGGGGCAGAAGGCGCCAGTGGGCAGGTAAAGCAGAGTGGGAACGTGGAACTGATATTGAAAGATAAAAGGGGGAGGGAGCCACAAGAGGTGACCCATTGGAAAGTAATACCCCAATATGAGAGTGCTCTGCATCTGGGGACCAGAATCAACTTGGAGTCTGGTTGAAAGCACTCAAAAAGAGCAAAGGATCATGGGGGGAAATTGTGGGAAACACGGTGGTTAGGGACAGGGGCTTAAGTACCCGGACCCAGGACAGCCACCCCTGGCGCTGAGCCAGAGAGAGTGTGGCGGAGAAACCAGGTCTTGGTCCCTGAGCTGCCAGTGTTCCTGAGAGCTCATGCGGTCGGGCTCCCGAGAGGGGCTGGGAGCCTCGCCAGCCAGCAGAAGCACAGCCTTTTTGCATTCCCCACGTGAGTGCCATGCCATGCTATCAGAGTCTGATTTGAGCCCTGCGCCCTCCCCTGAGAGAGGTGCACGCAGGCGCCAGCCCAGTGCTCTTGGACCCAGAAAGACCAGGCACTTCCAGCCCGGGCCAGCGAGAAAATCTGTGTGCGATTACTGCTTGGAACCTCTCTGGCAGTCCAGAGCTGCCTAGACAGCCGCCGATGTCATGGTTTTGGGTACAAGCAGGAGTTACTGTGTCCCCAGGGACTGCGACTCAGAACGTGCTCTGCCAGCAGCTGAGGGGGAACAGACTGGGGCTTCTCTCTGAGAGGGAGGTCTGGGTGCAGTTTGCTTTCCTCTAAACCTCCAAAAACCATCAAAAGCTGTCAAGGCAAGAGAGACAAAAAAACAAAACAAAACAAAACAAAACAAAACAAACAAAAAAAAAAAACAAAAGGAACAAACAAACATAAAAACCTCCAGAGAACAAAAGCCTGAAAGACCGGTTTCCTCAGAGCCCACCCCCTTGAGGGGGGCTGGAGGACTTAACTCAGGGAACATTGCCTGAAAACCCCTGTGGCAGGCCCCTCCCCCAGAAAGCCAACCAGGAAAAAAAATAAATAAAAGACAAGAGAACAACCACCACTACTTCATAGATACAACTTTTATTTTTAATTTGTTCTCACTATTCTGGTTCATTTTTTTATATAGATAATTTTAACCTATTTACCATCACAGTGAGATGTCCAGTACATCAAATTCCATAATAACCTTTTAACCTGAACTTTTTGATACATATACCCGTGTTTTTCTTTCACTTTTCTATTTTTTATTTTTTTTTAATTTTAGTTTAGTTTACTTTAGTTTATTCTTTTTTTATTTTTATTTTTTAACATTCATAGAGAGTTAAACTTCAAGGTAATCCCCTTTCCCCAATCAATGTTACCCCTATAGGTAAACCAATTTTTAATCCCCCTTTATCTTAGGAAAGTTGAGTCCTTTAACAAAGATATCAAGATAGATCCAGGAAGAATCAAAATAAACTTCCTTGCCCACACTGAGAATTTATAACCACTCTCCCATCTTTTTTTTCCAGCAGTGTTTCTGTGTATTTGTGTTTGTCCTGATAGTATATAAATCTTATACTTGGGGTTCTTTTTGACAAGGTTCTTTTTTTTTTTTTGCATATATATATATATATATATATATATATATATATATATATATTTCTCTTGTCATATACATTTATCAGTCTTCTTGTTTGTGTTTTTGTTTGTATACATCATAAATCTTACCTTGGGACCCATTTGGGCTGAGCCTTCTCTTTTACCTTTTTTTCCCTGTCTCTCTCTCTTTTTCTTTTTTTTCCTTTTTATTTTCTTTTTTCTCTCTTTCTCTTTTCTTTCATTTGGGTGGGGACTCCTGATTGCTCAGAAGCGTTCCAGGGTGCACCTTGACTGCACCACGGTTGATACATCCAGCTACATCCATTCAGCCATCTCTCACCAAAATGACTAGGAGAAGGAATGCCCAAAAGAAGAAAAATTCGGAGGATGGGCCCTCTGCAACAAATCGAATGGCTATCGACATAGACAATATGTCGGAAAGGGCATTCAGGCTAACAATTATCCAGGCAATAGCTAGGTTGGAGAAAGCCATGGATGACCAAACGGAATTGATTAGGGCAGAACTGAAAGCCACCAGAGATGAGGTTCACAATGCTCTCAATGAGTTCCAATCTAATCTAAATTCCCTAAAAGCTAGGGTAACTGAGACAGAAGATAGAATTAGTGATCTGGAGGACAAACAGATAGAGAGAAAGGATCAGGAGGAAGCCTGGAACAAACAGCTTAGAAGCCACGAAAACAGAATCAGGGAAATAAATGATGCCATGAAATGTTCCAACATCAGAATTATTGGAATCCCTGAAGGGGAGGAAAAAGAAAGAAAGAAGTCTAGAAGATATAGTGGAACAAGTTCTCCATGAAAATTTCCCAATCTCACAAATGGAACCAGCGTTCATGTACTAGAGGCATAATGGTCTCCCCCCAAGATTATAGATTCTCCAAAGTCCTCGAGACACCTAATAGTAAGAATGAAGAATTATAATTGTAGGCAGGCCCTCTTGAAGGCAGCTTAGACAAAGAAGCTCCTGATGTACAGAGGAAAGCCCATCAGAATAACATCAGACCTGTCCACAGAAACCCAGCAATCCAGAAAGGGCTGGCAAGATATATTCAGGGCACTAAATGAGAAAAACATGCAGCCAAGAATACTTTATCCAGCAAGACTGACATTCAAAATAGATGGAGAGATAAAGAGTTTCCAAGACCGGCAAGGCTTAAAAGAGTATGCGACCACTAAGCCGACACTGCAGGAAATATTAAGGGGGGGTTCTATAAAAGAGAAAAAAATCCTAAGAATAGCATTGAGCAGAAACATAGAGACAATCTACAGAAAGAAAGACTTCAAAGGTAGCACGATGTCAATAAAAAGGTATCTATCAATAATCACTCTCAATGTAAATGGCCTAAATGTGCCCATAAAATGACACAGGGTTGCAGACTGGATAAAACGATAGGACCCATCCATATGTTGTCTTCAAGAGACCCATTTTGAACCTAAAGATACACCCAGACTGAAAGTGAAGGGATGGAAAAGCATCTTTTATGCCAATGGGCCTCAAAAGAAGGCCGGGGTAGTGATTCTCATATCAGATAAATTAGATTTTAAACTAAAGACTGTAGTCAGAGATACAGAAGGACCCTACATAATTCTTAAAGGGACTATCCACCAAGATGATCTAACAATTGTAAATATCTATGCCCCCAATGGGAGCAGCCAATTACATAAGAAAACTCTTAATCAAGATAAAGAGTCATATAGCTATGAATACATTAATAGTAGGAGATCTTAACAAAGCTCTCTCAGTAATAGACAGATCATTGAAGCAGAAAATCAATAAAGAAACAAGAGCACTGAATGACACATTGGACCAGATGAACCTCTTAGATATATACAGAACATTCCACCCTAAAACAACAGAATACTCATTCTTCTCAAGTACACATTGGAAACTTCTCAAGAACAGACCACACAGTGGATCACAAATCAGGACTCAACCGATACCAAAAGACTGAGATTATTCCCTGCATATTCTCAGATCACAGTGTTTTGAAACTAGAGCTCAATCACAAGGAAAAGTTTGGAAGGAACTCAAACACCTGGAAATAAAGACCACCTTGCTTAAGAATGCTTGGATCAACCAGGAGATCAAAGAAGAACTTAAACAATTCATGGAAACCAATGAGAATGAAGACACTTCGGTTCAAAACCTAAGGGATACAGCAAAGGCAGTCCTAAGGGGGAAATATATAACCATCCAAGCCTCCCTCAAAAAAATTGAAAAATCCAGAATATACCAGCTGTCTCTACACCTTCAAGAACTGGAGATTCAACAACAAATTAAACCAACTCCACACATAAAAAGGGAAATAATCAGGATTAGAGCAGAGATCAATGAGGTAGAAACTAAAGATACAGTAGAATGTATCAATGAAACTAGAAGCTGGTTTTTTTAAAGAAACAATAAGATCAATAAACCATTGGCCAAACTAATCCAAAGGAAAAGAGAGAAGGCCCAAATTAACAAAATTATGAATGAAAAGGGAGAGATCACAACTAACACCAAGGAAGTAGAAACAATCATCAGAAGTTATTATCAACAGTCATATGCCAATAAGTTAAGCAACCTAGATGAAATGGATGCATTCCTGGAAAACTATAAACTCCCAAAAATTGAACCAGGAAAAAATTGACAACCTGAATAGACCACTATCTAGTAACGAGATTGAAGCAGTGATCAAAAACCTCCCAAAAAACAAGAGCCCAGGACCTGACAGATTCCCTGGGGAATTCTACCAAACTTTCAAAGAAGAAATAACAGCAACTCTCCTGAAGCTGTTTCAAAAAATTGAAGCAGAAGGAAAACTTCCAGACTCTTTCTATGAAGTAAGCATTACCCTGATCCCCAAACCAGGCAAAGAGCCCACCATAAAAGGAGAATTTCAGACCAATATCATTGATGAATATGGATGCTAAGATTCTCAACAAGATCCTAGCAAACAGGACCCAACAGCACATTAAAAAGATTATCCACCATGACCAGGTGGGACTCGTCCATGGGTTACAAAGATGGTTCAACATTCCCAAATCAATCAATGTGATAGAACAAATCAATAAGAGAAGAGAGAGGAAACACATGGTCCTCTCAATTGATGCAGAAAAAGCATTTGATAAAATCCAGCATCTGTTCCTGATTAAAACGCTTCAAAGTATAGGAATAGAGGGAATACTCCCGAACTTCATAAAATCTATCTATGAAAGACCCACAGCAAATATCATCCTCAATGGGAAAAAGCTCGCAGCCTTCCCGTTGAGATCAGGAACACGACAAGGATGCCCACTCTCACCACTCTTGTTCAACATAGTATTAGAAGTCCTAGCAACAGCAATCAGACAACAAAGAGAAATAAAAGGTATCCAAATTGGCAATGAAGAAGTCAAACTCTCTCTCTTCGCAGATGACATGATTCTTTATATGGAAAACCCAAAAGACTCCACCCCCAAACTACTAGAACTGATAGAACAATTCAGCAACGTGGCAGGATACAAAGTCCATGTACAGAAATCAGTGGCTTTCTTATACACTAACAATGAAAATACAGAAAGGGAAATTAGAGAATCGATTCCATTTACTATAGCACCAAGAACCATAAGATACCTGGGAATAAACCTAACCAAAGAGGTAAAGGATCTGTACTCAAGGAACTACAGAACACTCATGAAAGAAATTGAAGAAGACACAAAAAGATGGAAGACCATTCCATGCTCTTGGATCGGAAGAATAAACATTGTTAAAATGTCTATACTGCCTAGAGCAATCTATAATTTTAATGCCATTCTGATCAAAATTCCAACAGTATTTTTCAAAGAGCTGGAGCAAATAATCCTAAAATTTGTATGGAATCAGAAGAGACCCTGATTCACTAAGGAAATGTTGAAAAACAAAAATCAAACTGGGGTCATCACGTTACCTGATTTCAAGCTTTACTACAAAGCTGTGATCACCAAGACAGCATGGTACTGGCATAAAAACAGACACATAGACCAGTGGAACAGAGTAGAGAGCCCAGATATGGACCCTCAACTCTATGGTCAAATAATATTCGACAAAGCAGGAAAAAATATACAGTGGAAAAAAGACAGTCTCTTCAATAAATGGTGCTGGGAAAATTGGAGAGCTATATGTAGAAAAGTGAAACTCGACCATTCTCTTACACCCTACACAAAGATAAACTCGAAATGGATAAAAGGCCTCAATGTGAGACAGGAATCCATCAGAATCCTAGAGAAGAACATAGGCAGTAATTTCTTCAATATCAGCCACAGGAACTTCTTTCAAGATAGGTCTCCAAAGGCAAAGGAAACAAAAGTGAAAATGAACTTAGGGACTTCATCAAGATCAAAAACTTCAGGAAACAGGAAACAGTCAACAAAGGAAAAGTCAGCAAAGGAAACAGTCAACAAAATAAAGAGGCAACCCACGGAATGGGAGAAGATATTTGCAAATGAGAGTACAGACAAAAGATTGATATCCAGGATCTATAAAGAACTTCTCAAACTCAACACACACAAAACAAACAATCATATCAAAAAATGGGAAGAAGATATGAACAGACACTTCTCCAAAGAAGACATACAAATTGCTATCAGACACATGAAAAAATGTACATCATCACTAGCCATCAGGGAGATTCAAATTAAAACCACATTGAGATACCACCTTACACCAGTTAGAATGGCCAAAATTAGCAATACAAGAAACAACGTGTGTTGGAGAGGATGTGGAGAAAGGGGAACCCTCTTACACTGTTGGTGGGAATGCAAGTTAGTGCAGCCACTTTGGAGAACAGTGTGGAGCTTCCTCAAGAAATTAAAAATAGAGCTTCCCTATGACCCTGCCATTGCACTACTGGGTATTTACCCCAAAGATACAGATGTATTGAAAAGAAGGGCCATCTGTACCCCAATCTTTATAGCAGGAATGACCACGGTCACCAAACTGTGGAAAGAACAAAGATGCCCTTCAATGGATGAATGGATAAGGAAAATGTGGTCCATATACAAGATGGAGTATTATGCCTCCATCAGAAAAGATGAATACCCAACTTTTGTAGCAACATGGATGGGACTGGAAGAGATTATGCTGAGTGAAATAAGTCAAGCAGAGAGAGTCAATTATCATATGGTTTCACTTATTTGTGGAGCATAACAAATAACATGGGGAGATGGAGGGGAGATGGGAGTTGAAGGAAATTGGAAGGGGAGGTGCACCATGAGAGACAATGGACTCTGAAAAACAATCTGGGGGTTTTGAAGGGGCAAGGGGTGGGAGGTTGGGGGAGCCAGGTGGTGGGTGTTAAGGAGGGCACACTTATTGCATAGAGCACTGGGTGTGGTGCAAAAACAATGAATTCTGTTACACTGAAAAGAAATAAAAAAAAAAAAGAGAGACCTGCTGTGAGCCCACCAGCTGCTGGACATCCTATCTATCTGGTGTCCAGACCTTGCCAGACATCCTGCTACCCCTCGAGGACCTCCATGCTCTTCAATTCCTGCCAGACAACTTATACAGGGTCTCTGGGCTTTGGCTCCAGCGGCTTTCAATCTTTGGGTTGTGGCTCTCCCTCTCTGGGCTTTGGATTGGGTGGTTTCCAGTCAGTGGGCTGTGGTCCCAGTGCCTTTTCATCCCTGGGTTGTAGATCCAGCTTTTACCGTCCACTCTCTACTCTTCTAGAAGCTGCCAGTCCGCTTTCTACCAACCAACCTGTGGCTCTCGCTTCTAATAATCTTATGTTGGAACATAATACCTACTACGTCTAGAAATTTACCACAATACCAACTATGTCAAGATCCATGCTATCTATTGATGTCTGTCCTTATCATTAGCTTATAAATTTGACTTCTATTGTGACCTTCTATGGTTAAGAAATAATTTGAATTCCAGGAACTGGAAAATATGTTCATGGAAGAAAGATTTCAAACAACTTTCTAATAGTTATATATGCAATATTGAAACATATTTCTTTTTTAATCTTTCTTAATATCTCCTAGTTATTTCTTCTAGTGCATTTGTTTCAAATTTTAAAAAATGGAAAAATCTAAGTTTAAATAAAAGTATGTTACATGACATTCACATATATGCTTTCGTGTTATTTATTTACTCCATGTCTTCAAAACTACTTCTAAATATCTGACTGGATATTTCTGTACTTGTATTTATCATTCAAAAAATTTTTTTATTTAAGGGATTCCTGGGTGGCTCAGTTCATTGAACATCTAGCTCTTTATTTTGCACCAGGTCAGGTCCTGATCTCAGGGTTGTGGGATTGAACCCCATGTTGTGCTCTGTACTTAGTGCAGAATGGGCTTCTCCTTCTCCCTCTGCTCCTCCCCACTCATACTCTCTCTCTCTGAAATATATATATATATATATATATATATA
>NW_022631396.1:46689-100746 GCF_010015895.1 Lontra canadensis
CACACACACACACACACACACTTCAAAAAAATAAAATCATCAACTGTCTTTTTGGTTTGAAAGAAATTGTTTTGTCTTTCATGTCCACTCCATACCTTCATATGATAAAACCTAGAAACACATTTTTAAGACTACAAACCATTATGGCCTTTTGTTCTGTATGGAGTTAGAAATGTCAGTGTTTTTATATAAAATAATTATAAATTATAATGGATATTAAACACACTACAGAATTTTGGAAGGAAGGCAACTCTAATAAAATATATCCTAAAGTACATGAGAAAGTGGAGTGAAGCTCTCCAGTCAGAAGTTAGACGTTAGTGAGTTAGATTTGGTGAGGTTCCACTCACCCCACTCAACTGACATAGGAAACCAAGTCTCGAGTGTTGAGTCACTATACGGTACACTTGAAACTAATGTAACACTGTGTGTTAACTATACGGTAATTAAAATAAAAAGTAAATAATAATAATGATAAAAAGAAATCAAGTCTCTAAATGAAATATCTAACACAATCCAACATTTATTGGTAGGTAGCCCCACTGTAGTCAGTCCTGTAGGTTTGATGAAATCCCAACTTGCTCCTGTTTTTTGGTTGTTCAGTTAATAACACTTGTTTGAAAACAACAACAAAACAAAACTCAAGACCGGTGCAAATATTCTGTTGTTACAGCATTCAGCTAGACATCCAGGCAGCTGATGAACTGGGAATCAGTTCTGCCCCAGACTTTTATCCACTAAGTCAAGAACAACACTACTAAAGGCACAGATAACTAGATTCTCACCCACAGGTAACCATATGTCTTGGTTCATTCTGTTTGTCTCAGCATCCTGTCTCCTCTGATAATGGTCTTAGATTTTTTTTTTTTACTCTTTATTTATAATGAGTGATAATTGAATTAACATAAGTGAGATTGGTTTGAGAGACCTCAAACTTCGGTCATGCTTTTAGCTCATGGAGTATAAGAAGGTGTATGCATAGTGAGCAGTGGTTTTACTTTAACCAACGTTAAATCTGGAAGAAGACAAGCCTTCTCCTGTCCTTCCTTTGTTCATCCTTTTTTGAGTAAAATAGAACTGTCAGTTTTCTGTCAAAGACAGTGTGCAGAGGGATCATTGAAAGACAAATTACACTCAGATACAAGGGATAGGACCGCTTACACATTCATATCCTGGTGGCAGGTTATTTGTTGGCCTAAAGCAGCCAGTAAATACTGATAGGGTTCTTTCCATAGGCTGCGGCATGCAATAATATACACCAAGTGACCAGTTGGTGGAGATAGTGAGGAACTTGAGAATTACCAATGGGTTGTGCGTGAAGTAAGAGCATGGAATGGAGGCTGCCACACAGCATATAAAGAATAATTTACATGCTCTTGCTGGGGTGGCTTGACCGTATATTATATTGTTTAAACATGCAACTACTTGTTTTGTCTCAGAATATCTTTCTTCTTTAAACTGCAAAAAATTATTTTTAGGAGCAATGAGCTAAAATGGAAGAAATTCATCTTTAGTGAAAAAGTGAATAGGTAATTTCTGTTCCTAAACCGAGTTGATGGTGAATATTTCATTTGTACAACAATTTGATGCCATTTACTATCTACCATGGGGTTCAGCAATGTCACGGACCACATGAAAATTCAGACAATTTTGCTGAAGAAGCAACAGTAACCAGTTCAAAAGAAAGCAGAAGTGTTCTTTGAGTTTTTTTTTTCCTGTGTACCCATGTGTGTATTTACTTATTTTGTGTTTGTGTAAGCGAGTATGTGAGTAATCTTTACACCCAATATGCGGCTCAAAATCATGACCTGCAAATCAAGAGGTATATGCTCTTCCCACTGAGCCAGCCCCCTGAAAGTAGTTTGTTTTTTTTTTTTTTAAGATTGTGATGAAAGAAAATCTCTCTAAGGAAGCCATTTTAGACTTCTTTCTAAGTCAGCATGACTATATATAAACTTTGCTCAAACCACAAGTTTGATTTATGGCCCACCACGTGTGCATTTTATGTCTGCTTTGTGAATGAGTAGCCTAAAGGAAAACCGTCTTGTCCTTGAGATATCAATCAGTGCTCCTACTCTCCAGATTTTGATGTTAAAACGTAGGATTTCTACCTATATGCTCACCTACTTTTTTTTTTTTTTTAGCTTTTCCAAGATGTAGAAAAGCATACTATCCTGTAAAGACTGTTCATTCTCTGGAACACTTTCTTTCTCCTGAAGATCCTGTTTCTTGAGCAATGTCCTAATTGCGGCTCTATTTTTTCCATATTGGAGTTCTCTCTCTGGTAAATTTACATCACCAGTTGCTTCCAAAGATGATGACTTATCATTAGCAGTTGCAAAAGATTGTTATTAGATCACTGAGATGCATACATTTTCACTGAGGTCAAAGAACTCTTCTAAATGATTTTCACTCATGTTAAACCCTAAATTTCCCTGTGCGCAAAACAACACACACACAAAAGCAATCGCTGTTGATGTGCTCTTCTAATAGCAGCAGAAAAACTTCACTAAGGATTAGATGAAGGCAGTTTTATGTCCATATTGTCAAGGCTTATGTAGAAAATGAACTAATTCTAATAATGATTTGATTTCTTCATCCATTGGATCTGCTACCTCAAAACATGCCTCTTTGTCCTAGCAATTTTTTTAAGCTGGGTATTTTTAAGAAAATTCAGACACAAAAGAAGATCTGAAAATTGAGTAGAAGGTATCCTTTTATAAGAGACATTTATATTCATAAGGGAAACCTCTGTTTGTAAGAGTGTCTCCTGCCTTGTGCCAGGAAAAGGGGAAGGACTCAACAGTCCAGAAATCTCAATATGCATAACAACTTCAGCCTTGTTTACTGGTCTTTTCCTAGTCACCTCTATAACTGACTCCCCCCCCCCAAAATTTTCCTTTGTCTTGAGCTACAGATGGTATTTAAGGTGATGGCTTTGGCCATGTCAAGGGGTTACTCCCTACCTTGGAGTTAGTTATACAATAATTATTAAACTTTTGTCTTACTCCAGTTCATCTGTTTTATTTATTTATTTTTTATTTTTTTTAAAGATTTTATTTATTTATTTGACAGACAGAGATCACAAGCAGGCAGAGAGAGGAAGGGAAGCAAAGTCCCTGCTGAGGAGAGAGCCTAATGCGTGGGTTTGATCCCAGGACCCTGGGATCATGATTGAGCCGAAGGCAGAGGCTTTAACCCACTGAACCATCCAGGTGCCCCAGTTCATCTGTTTTAAGTCAATTTAATTATTAGACCAACCAAAGAACCTCAAGAGTAGAAGTAAAATGTTCCTCTCCCCAGCACAGTACAAAGAATCCAAGTAAAGTTCATAATGCTCTATTTGACAATGTTAATGTAAAATTATCTAAAAAGGTCAACATCAAATATAAAATTATTGGTTGCCTCAGTAGTAATAAAAAGTGTAAATCTGGAGAAGGACAACATCTTGGTAAAGGCAGGTAAGTTTCCTATGAAGAAGAAGTAACAGTTGTAAGTATTTTAAACAAATAACTCATAATTGTATCCAAATAAACTGTGGTAGTCTGCTAATGAAAGATGAAGTTGTAGTTTTAAAATTTTAAAAGCATTCCTGAATATCCACAATAGGTTAGTTTGGCAATATGTGCTTTTCTTTACCTCATAAATCATATCTGTTGTATTATTATCCTTGTGCCTTTGTGTTGCTGGTCTTTAGGCTGTTAGTATGCTGTTTTATATAACAAAGCACACACAAGAGATTTTCTTCTGTTTCTTGATTGGGCTACTACTCTGCCATGCTAGATTCTAAATCTTCCCCTCCCCACCCCCCGCCAACACACCTATGCTACTTCTGCACAAACAGTACTACTTTTCTCTACTCAAGGACTTTCCCATGATTTTACTCAGATTGTTTCCACTCCTTCAACCTGACTCACCAAGATGGGACTACAGTTTACAGTTTTGGGAAAATATCACAAGATTTTGGCAATTTTACTGTTTCTCTTTTAACTTTCATAGAAAAGTTTCTAGGAACATCAGTGTTTGTATTGTGGAATTTGAAAGAAAATTAAGAAATCTGCCAAGTTACATAAGAATCATCTTTTATCTTTTTATTTATTTTTCAATTAAAAAAGATTTTATTTATTTGACACACACACAGAGACATAAACAGAGAGTAGTAGAGTGAGAGGAAGAAGCAGACTCCCCCTGAGCAGGGATCCCAATGCTCCATCCCAGGACTCTGGGATCATGACCTGAGCTGGAGGCAGATGCTTAATGACTGAGCCACCCAGGCACTCCATTTTTAAAAGTTTAAACAGAAAGTTGATCATCTGTAATTGCTGGTGTTGAACTTGAATATACCAAGTGAGGTGTGAGAGTGCTTTTTTTTTTAATTTTTTTTTTCAGCATAACAGTATTCCTTGTTTTTGCACCACACCCGGTGCTTCATGCAATCCGTGCCCTCTCCAATACCCACCACCTGGATCCCCCAACCTCCCACCCCCCGCTTTTTTTTTAAGTTATTTTTGTTCATGGCGTTAGTATTAAAAAGGGAACATTCTGATGTGACACTAATAATAATAATTAAACTGAGGAATATAGGATTTGTCACAGCACTCAGGATTTCGAGGGATTTCTTCCTGAGAGGTAGTCATATATTTCTCTCTCAGTATTTTATTAAGTATTATAGTTAATACAAATAGTTAATATTAATAAAAAATAAATGTTCAACATTGCTCAGGTGTTTTGCTCTTAGCTTGAAAGGCTGAACCTTGGAGAAGCATCAGGAGGTTATTCACACTTCCTTAACCTTTCTTAGGTAGGTACTCCCTGCCTAAGATTTCAAAACTCACATTTGTTTAAACATAAGGGTCAGGAACACACCACCTGTGGTAGGCAGGGATCGTGGCACTTAGACTAACCAACAAAGAGCATCCATAGCATCTATCCTGGGAGTTAAGGCTCATCATTTTTCTGCTGAAAATCCACTCAGATGCTAGACTCCTAAGTACGTGTCTATTGATGTATAACTTTACCTTATAAATTATATCATATTCTTGTTGTCTGCATTTCTAGTTTATGTACCAATTTCTTTGTTTTCCTTTATCAGCAAAAATTCATGACCTTTAGTCTCAGCATGTCACTGACATTAAGACATGCAAAATATGGACATTCAGGAAATGAATACTTCCCAACAAGAAACATAAAGAATGTCAACAGATATTTCCTCAAATCTATCATATCGTGTGTCCAAACCCAGTCTCAGAGTCGTATTGATCTTTAAAAAGACTCCCAAATCCATGAAGTACAAAACTACAGGCAAATAATAATAATAAAAGGATCAACAATATATTTGAGTGCCAACTTACAAAAATTTATTAGATTAAAATGTTCATTTTTATGAGCCCTGCTCGGACCCTCAGTCTCCTTGCCTGCAACTTGAAGATTGGATCCGTCAAGCTCTCTCGCTAAAGATGTCGGCAGTTCCTAGAGTAGGATAGTTGCGGAGGCTGTCGTCGGACACGGGGGGAGATAGTTGCAGCTGCCCACAGGCCACGCGCTGGCTGTCCTGGAACCACGGGATCTCCGAGGAGTTTTTTCCCATTATAGGCTTTGATCACGAGGTAGTGAGTGCTCCAGGATGTTCCAAGCAAGGACCCTTGGTCAGGGGTGTCCATGAGGGGCTCACCTCTGCTTTTAGTGCCAAGATTTGGGGCTGTCTGTCTTACTAGCACACGGTTCGGGACCTGAAGGACTGAGATGGGAACTCAGTGTCAGGCTTGCGGTCTGACCCTGGGGCCTGGCAGTGATGGGGGTTGGTTTCTCTCCCACCTTCTAGACTGGAAACTTGCTGCTTAGGGGTCATGTGACCCTGGGCAAGTGACTAAGTCTGCACTTCAGTTTCTTCATCTGGAAAATGGGGATAATAATCATAAGGTTGTTGCAGGGATTAAGTGAGGTCACTGGGGCTCCTTGAACCAGGTCGGGCATGCAGAGAGCACACAGAGGGCACTGATCAGTGTGCTCCTTCCTCCGAAGTGTTTCGGCCAGCGGAAAGGCCTGGGCTGGGGGGGGGGCCTTCAGCTCCACCCGCTCTTGTAGCTGGTGCTTTCTTGACATCTGAGACTGGGCCCCCGCCTTGCCCTCTTTCCCTGCTGGATGTGCCAAAACCTGAGGTGCCCAGAGCCTCGGGGGACAGGCCATGGGGTGTCCTGCTCCATCCAGAGGCACCTCCCAGTGACTTCTGGGCCCTACCTTTTTGTCATGTGGTTGCTGCCTCTCTAAAAGCTCCCAGCCCAGGCCCTGTTGTGCTCCAAATGCCCTGGTGGCTGGGAGTCTGTCTGTGTCCACAGAGCTATGGCTGGCAGAGAAGTGGGCTCAAGAGACAGCAGGGCTGGGGACAGTTTCTCCATCTCCCAGAGGTGTCTGGGTCTCTGCACTGCACCGTCCCCTTTTCTGCCTGCTGGACTTGCCTAGCTACCCACCTTCAGTGTCAAAGTCACCTCATCTATCTCAGGTAGCTCACCCAGGGACCTCTCTGCCACTTCCCTCCAGACAACACCTCCCCACTGGCGTCTACCAACAGTGATCATAACCCTTGCCTTTACCATATCATCCAAGCCCATGAACTGGTTTGTGACCTGGGACAAGTCTCAGCCTCAGTTCTCAAATCTATGAAATGGGGATCCAGTCTCCTTACTTGCTAAGGCCTCTTGTAGCAAAACAAATCTAATAACATTTCTTTTCTGGTCTAACTGTATGCATCCACTGAGCAAGCGTGTAGGCAACAGGCCTGCGTATCCCTGGTTGGGGATGTCTTCCCACATTTCTGAAATCGAGTCATTAAAGATCTCAAGGCTGTGTGACCTTGCCACACCTGTGTTTGTCTACGTGGAGTGTCCTTGGGACATTTGTCAAGTTTGTGGTGCTGGGGTTTCTACTTATGGGTCCTCTTCCATATCTTTCTTTGTGGAGCTGCATTCACCAAGAGCCTGGGAGAGGTTCCCCACACCCCGAGAGTCACATGCACATATACACACGCACACGCATACATATACGCACATGGCAGGATGGGGCCATGGAAAGCTGAGGACTGGAACGATACCTGGAGCTCCAACTCTATCTCTAAACCTTAGTTTCTGGGTGACTTTGGACAGTGACTCTGATCATAGTCTCAGTTGCTAGCTGAGAAACAGGGTGGCAAGTGTCAATGTGAACTTGTTGATTTTCTGTGTGGTTTGAGGAGGAACATCAACAGAAGAGGGGTTTCCGAAGCTTGTGTGACAGTCTGGGTGGGTCCCAGGTGTGCAGCCCAGGGAGAAACACCAGGAGTCACTGCAGTTCCCATCCTGGCCTGGAAGCTGGCCAGGTGTGGGGCTCCCCAGCTGATGGGAGAAGCACACCAGGCTGGGCTATCTGGCCTTTGATTCTTCTGATTCTGTCCCTTGCAGGCCTCGAGCTGCTCAGAGCCCCAGTTGGAGCAGCCATGACCCGCTGCTAGACGTCCCTCAAGGCATTCAGACCACATAAACCTTCCCCCTGCGGTCCAGTGGCCTGTTGCTAGCATCTAAGTACTGGGCCCTGGCCTCCTCCGCCTGGAGGGCCCAGGATTCTGGGGCTGAGCCATCTTTTCGGCACAGTACCCGGGGTCCCCACCCCCCTGGCTCCCTGCCTCCTGGACCAGGCAGAAACAGCATCCACCATCACAGCCCCAGGCCTCAGCTCCTCAGACCTATGGTGAGGTGGCCAGTTGGAGTAGCTGTGGGGGGTGGTGGCAGTGTGAGAAGAGACCCCCACAGAGCCTGACGTGCACACAGCAGGAGACCTCGCATTAGCTAGACTCGTTCGAATTTCAGCTCTCCTGCTTATTGGCTGTGTGGCTTTGGGGAAGTCACTTAACCTCTCTGAATCTCCATTCTTGGTAGAAGTAATGATGGCAGCCACCTTCTTGGGGTTTTGCTAGGATAATGTAAGACCATTTGCTTAGTAAGGGCCATGAGTGTTATATACGTGCCCACTCTGGAGATTCAGAAACATCTGGCAACAGAGAAAGACCCTAGGAGCGATGTGCAGCCTGGCTGCTCATGTGGACTTCTCCCTCACCTGTCTCCCAGGTGTTTGAAGCAGAAGTCAGATGTTGTGCTCCCTCCGAGGCCCTGGCTACACCTGGCCACACAGACAGGGGCTAAATTCCAATGTTGTCTCCCTCTGGCTATGTCACTTCCCGTCTCTGGGTTTCTGGTGGGTGCTCAGCCACCTGCCTCTGCTTCTGGACTGGCTGCCCTGGGACCTTCTTATCTGGGGCCTCATTGTCTTCTGGGCACTTGAGAGCTCCCAGCCTTGTCTAACACTGGCCTCCTGGTGTGAACAGGTGGGGGCTTGGGGTGAATGGGGTCCCCAGTGGTGGAGGGGCGTATGCCCGACTCAGCATCCTGGCCAGGCCAGCCGGCCAGGGTTCTTCCCCTCCTTGTAGCTCAGCCCTGCTGAACAAGGCTGAGGGCCTGAGCACCTGCAGCCCTGACACTCAGGGTTAGATGGCCTCAGTGCCCACAGGGCCAGGCGGCACCATGGCCTCTGGCCTGCAGGTGCCTCGGCCTGGCACAAACAGGCCAGGCTGGAGCCAGCAGGGCCCTGGGGGAGGGAGTAGCCATCTGCTACCGGCCCATCTGTGGGCTGAACGTGGGCTATGGGTCTGAAAGCAGTGTGTCCGGCTGCAGGTGTCATGCCGTGGGACATGCATGAGACAGCTTGGTGTGTATACATATGTGCGTGTGTGTGACAAGCCCACCAAGTGCTCCCCTGAATGGGCCAAGGACAGTGATGCTCTGAGTGTTTCCTGGATGCTGTCATTTAGAGCTGAGAAAGGCAGTGATGGGGAAGGCTGCTGGGATGGGTCAGTCACTGACCCCTCTGGGTACTGACCCGTGGACACCCTCCTAGTTACAGATGGAGGCTGTGGTGTATGGGCACTGAGAGTGGGTGCAGTGGGGTACAGGGTTCGAGCATCAGGATGGCGTCCTTGGGGCCAGGCTCTGCTCGAGTCCCGGGGGGTGAGGCAGCAGTGAACCACACAGCAAACTCGTGATGCTCAGGAGGCCAGTGGTCTCACAGTGGGATCAGTGGGTGAGTGCGACCCCAGACCTGTCCTTCCCATTACTGTTACTACTGTTATGGGGTCCAAAGGCGGTGCTTTGGGGTTACCATGAGGACCTGGGTGAGGGGTTACAGTCTCCCACATGTTCAGGAAGCTGCTCCTGGGCATGGAGGCCAGGGACTGAGGGAGGTGAGGCAGCCCCATTCACCCCAGGCTGAGAGTGTAAGGGACTGTCCTGAGGAGCAATGCACAGGCTGTGAGCTGCCGCGAGTGAGTGAGGAGCCTGTACCTGAGAGCTGAGGGGCCCTGGACTCCATTCATGCAGGCCTCGCAGGTGCCAGGAGAGATCGGCTTTGAGCAGAGGACAGCCAGGCTCCCCCACTGCCTCTAGACCGGAGTGGGGGCCGGAGCACAAAGGCTGGCAAAGCGGCTGCCATGCTGGTCTGGGTGGGTGATGATGGGGACTTCTCCCACGGCAGTGGGAGAAGAGATAGGATCATAAATACACTTTGGAAGTGGAGCCTTTGGTAGGGGGGAGCTCAGATAGACTGAGGATGAAGGCTTTTGGCCAGAGCTCCTGGGAGACTCCAGGTCTGTTTTCCAAGCCAAGAAGGAGGGTGAGGGGCTGGCTGAGGAGGGAAGATGGAGAGCTCAGTGGGGGTGAGTCAGGGTGAAGGCCGCCAGCCATGGCCAAGGGCCCCAGGTGGGGGCAGAAGTCTGGGTCGGGGTGGCGGGCTCTGCCAACCCCTCTGTCTTCTCTGTTGCAGGAGCCGCCCCCAATGGAGCCGGCCTGGGGGCGAGCCAGTGCCCCCCCCATCCCCAGGATGACCTCGGTTGGCAGGGCCAACCCCTATAATATCGTGTCATCGGAGGAGGATGGGATGCACCTGGTCACCATGTTGGGGGCCAACGGCTTCCGCAACGGCAAGGTGCACACGCGGTGCCAGTGCCAGAACCGCTTTGTCAAGAAGAACGGCCAGTGCAACATCGAGTTCGCCAACATGGATGAGAAGTCGCAGCGCTACCTGACCGACATGTTCACCACCTGCGTGGACATCAGCTGGAGCTACATGCTGCTCATCTTCTCGCTGGCCTTCCTCGCCTCCTGGCTCCTGTTTGGTGTCATCTTTTGGGTCATCGCCATGGCGCACGGCAATCTGGAGTCGGCCAAGGCCCGTGGCCTCACGCCCTGCGTGATGCAGGTGCATGGCTTCATGGCTGCCTTCCTCTTCTCCATTAAGGCACAGGCTACCATCAGCTACGGGCTGCGCTGTGTGATGGAGGTATGCCTGGTGGCCGTGTTCATGGTGGTGGCACAGTCCATCGTGGGCTGCATCATCGACTCCTTCATGATCGGCTGCCATCATGGCCAAGATGGCTCGGTCCAAG
Organism: Lontra canadensis; assembly: GCF_010015895.1. Taxonomy (NCBI): domain Eukaryota; kingdom Metazoa; phylum Chordata; class Mammalia; order Carnivora; family Mustelidae; genus Lontra; species Lontra canadensis. The sequence continues at coordinate 57,155 of NW_022631396.1, forward strand.
AAGTGGGCGCAGATGTTGCTGTTCAGCTACAGTGAGGTGGTGGCCCTGCGCGACTGCAAGCTCTGCCTCATGTGGTGCATGGGCAACCTGAGCAAGAGCCACATCGTGGAGACACACGTGCGGGCCCAGCTCATCAAGCCGCAGGTCACCGAGGAGGGTGAGTACATCCCCCTGGACCAGATAGACATCGATGTCGGCTTCGACAAGGGCCTCGACCGCATCTTCCTCGTGTCCCCCATCACCATCCTGCATGAGATTGACGAGGCCAGCCCGCTGTTTGGCATCAGCTGGCAGGACTTGGAGACGGATGACTTCGAGATCGTGGTCATCCTGGAGGGCATGGTGGAGGCCACGGCCATGACCATGCAGGCCTGCAGCTCATATCTAGCCAGTGAGATCCTGTGGGGCCACCGCTTCAAGCATGTCCTCTTCGAGGAGAAGAACCAGTACAAGATCAACTACTCCCACTTCCATAAGATCTACGAGGTGCCCTCCACACCCCGCTGCAGCACCAAAGACCTGGTGGAGAACCAATTCTGCTGCCCAGTGCCAACTCCTTCTGTTCCGAGAATGAGCTGGCTTTCCTGAGCCGCAATGAGGAGGACGAGGCAGGTGGAGACCAGGATGGCTGTAGCCCCCAGGCCCAGCATGACTTTGACAGACCTCAGGCTGGTGGTGGTAGCCTCGAGCAGCGGCCTTACAGATGGGAGTCAGAGATCTGAGCCACCATGGGCCAAGGTGCAGCATCCCCTCGACCAGGGAAAGGCCCGGTGTCGCTCGAGGGCCCTGGGTTTGAGCAGAACCGGCCAGGTGCCCCGGTTGCAGACTCAGTAGCGTTTTAGATGCTTTATGATTCTTCACAGTGGCCTGGGAAGGTTGGCGGGAGAATGCGCGACCAAAGCAGGCAGCCGCTGGCCTCAGAGACTGGAGCAGGTGCAGGGAGGTAGCCTCTTGGGGTCCAGGCCAGGAGCCAGAGGCTTCTGTCTGAGGCTAGAACTTTGGCCTGCTCAGAGGTGGCTCAGTGGCCATCCAGCCTCTGTGGGTGAAGGCTGGCAGGCTGCAAGGCACCTCGCTGGTTTTTAACTTGGGGAGAAACACTGGTTTTGGCTTTCTCAACCATAGCTTGAGTAAGACTGTTTACAAAAAAAAAAAAAAGAAAGAAAGAAAGAAATTAACACGTGATTGACAAAAAAAAATTAATTTCTGGGGATTATAAAAATGGTCAGTGAGAATTCCATTGGTCTGCCGAGATACGGGTTTTAGATGGGGGCTCCACGAGTTTCCCTGAGGCTGGACGGGCCTGTCCTCCATGAAGGCCAAGTGTGTGCCGAGGGGCGCTGTCTGCACAAGCACAAGAGAGGGGCTCATCTGTGGTTCCTTCTGCTCACGGGCGGATTAGATGATGTTTGTGATGGGAAAACCAAGACCATCTTAATGATCATGATAAAAGCTTCCCAGAGTCATAGGGGTAGGGGCTAGGGAAAAAAACTAGTTTGTGCTTTTTGAGTTTGACTTTTGTACCTTAGAGGTGCGTCTCAGGGATGGATATGGGACCTGACTGCCATGGAGGGTCTGCTCTCCCCACCCCCACTAGATTTTCCTGTTTTACTTCTCACTTTTTCTGCCTGATAGCCTCCACCCTTTCCGCAGTGAGGGATGCTTGGAAAATGTTGGAGTAGATGGCTCCGTGGGAAGGGAGGGCAGGTTCCCAGATGCCCAGGAAGCAGACTGGCCCTATTCCCACAGGACCCCAGTGTGAGTCGTGCCTTAGAGACCCAGGTGGGGCAGCCTCGGTTGTTTCTGTTTTTCTTGGACTCGCCTGTCCTCCCAGCTGCCCCCGATTCCACCACGAAGTCCTCACCAGCCTGTGTGTCTGCAGAGGTGGGCCATCTTGGTCTGCTCTCCGCACCTGGGGCAGCCTAGGTGAGTGTAGGGGCGTCCCAGCCAGGCTGTCCCCACTGAAGGGTGAAGGAATGATCTTAGAAGAGGTGTGCAGTTGTCAGCCAAGATGACTGGAAGTGGTGCTTGCATCCTGGCAGCCTCATCAGGAAGAAGTTTGCAGCTATTGGCTCTGCTGGCCGGGAAGCAGGCCCCTGGCCCAAGGGCTGCCCAGCGTGGGCTTGTTCTTGGTAGAGGACACAGCTGGCGGGGATGGAGCAGGCCAGGCCCTTCCCAGGACAGCTAAGAATTTTGTCCTCTCGAATGACCAGGCCTGTAAGGAAGTCCTTAATTAGAAAGCCCATATGTGTCTCCCCAGCCTGCCAGCCTCGGCCACCTCAACCCGTGCCCTCAAGACAGCTAGGCACCCAGGACCCTGGCCCAAGTGGGGAAACTGAGGCAGACTGCAAGGTCACGCAGTCTGTGGGTGGGACTTGGGAGGCCGGGAGAGGCCAGGGACCTGGGTTGAGGGTTCTTGCCTCTCACCTCCTCTTCTACCCAACCCCAGGGTAGCTGGAGACCTGGCCTGAGGTCGGAGGCCTTGGAGGATCTGGGCATGAGCTATTGGTTCCCACCCATAGACACCCCAGGTCCATGCCCTGAGGGATGCCTGACTCCCAGCATTCTGCCCTAGACTCAGGCCCCAGCTTCATTTCCCGCTGGGGTGCTTCAGGCCGCGGAGGTAGCTCTTTCCTCTCAGGATCTGCTGGAGGGTCCTCAGCTCCTTCCCAGCCCAGGGCCTGGCTTCCAGCCCTGAGCCTGGCTGGCTTTCTCCATTTCAGCTCTGGGGGGCAAGGGTAGAGTTAATATGGGAGGGCTTACCTGCCTGCCCCCTCCCAGACCGTCAGGCTGAACGGGGGAGGGATGAGATGGCCTCAGTCACTTGTGGCTGGCACAGGGGCCTGTGTTCTGCTCTGGCTGGCTGCAGGAGAGCCTTACAGGGCTGGGTGGGGCAGGCTTCCACTGCTGCCATCTGGAGCAGAGCCCAGAGCTTCTGGTTCCCCCAAGGCTCCTGTCACCTCAGTGGCTTGGTGCACCTCCTCTCAGGCCTGTCCCCCTCCCAGGCCCATGCTGGATGGTTCAGCCCCAGACCCTGCAGGAGAGCAGCCCTGAGCTGCCTTTCATCTCTCGCCAAAGGCAGATGCTGCGTTTTCAAACTCTTCTGTCCCCTTTTTTTTTCCTTCCCTGTATTTATTTATTTATTTATTGCTTGTGCTAAAGACCAAAATAGTCTCCCTCTTTAGTGCACTTGAAATGGGAGGGTGGATGGGAGAAGCTGTGTGTGTGCAGAGCAAGGATTCCGTTGTCCCTGGGGAGTGTGTGCTGGAGGGTGTGTGTGTGTGCCCTCGTATGTGTGAGTGTGTTGTGTGTGTGCGTGTGTGCATGCATGTGTGTGTGTGGAGAGCACCAACCCTCTGAGTGTGCCACATGCCATGTGTGGTGCATATGCCAAGCACAGGTGAATGGGGAGCATTTCTGCATCTGAGTATGTGTGTTGGGTGTGTGTGTGCATGTGCGTGTGAGTGTACATGGTGTCTGGTCTGTGTGCTGTGCAGGTGTGTGTAGCCATATACTCCCACCCTCACCCCTGCAGGCACTGGGATTTCCAAGAAGTTTCTCTACAGCCAGAACCAGGAAGTGTGGAGGTGGGAGTGGGCCAAGAACGTGGCCTCTGGTGCCCTCCTTCCTGACACACTGAGCTGCTTATATGGGAAAGGGGCTGTGCTGGCATGTGTGTGTGTGTGTGTGTGTGTGTGTGAGCACCAAGTGTGTGGCATCACATGCACCATCATCTCATCTCTGTACAAGCATATGTGTGCAATTACAGCTTTGCCTGAGTACAGGAACATGTGGACCCACAGTTCGTGGGAGTGCTGTGCACGTGTGTGTCCATGAGGATCTCCCTGTGTGTGTGAGTCTGGGCTGACGACATATACGCGGTATGTATGTGTGTATAGGTACACACACGCATAGTTCTCTGTGTATTTGCCCAAAGGGGCATGTGTATGAGTGTGTGTTTTATATGCAGGTTTGGTGTACTGTTCGCCAGGCTATGGGGCCAGGCACACAGGGTGCAGGACGGACACCAGCTGTGACCATGGGCACAGCTGAACCCAGCAGTCCCGCTGGCCCTGTGCCCTGATTATGTTCACATGGGAATGTGTGGAATGTATGTGCTGCCATGAGGCTTTTGTGCACGTGGACACGAGGTCCTATCTGCTTGTGCAGGTGAGTGCTGCGTACGGACGGTGTCTGCTCGTGTGTGTGTCCCCGTGAACACACAGGTTCATGTGGTGCATTTGGGTGGCAGTGGCGCCCGGCTCCATGCACAGGGCTGGTGGTGCCTCCTGGAGGCTGTACGCATGGGCGTGTGGGAGTGCGTGCAGGTCCCCCAGGAGTGTGTGCACATGAACGTCTGTGGAAGCGGTGTGTCCGCGTGTACTCCTGTGCGTGCTGCTTGGGACATGGTGGCTGCCCCCCCCCTTGCCCTGCTGGTGCTGTGCCCCCCTGTCCCTGCCTGCCTGAGGGTCCCGGCAGGGTCCAGGGGGCGGGATCGGGGACCTGATGGGAAGGAGGTCCCTGCACGGGGTGTCTGCCCTGCGTGAGGTCATAGAGTGTCAAATCTATTTTAAATGGTGAAACTGGAGAATTTTCATGTTATTTTCAATACATAGCAGTATGTAAAGACATAGGCCATGAGATTAGACCACATTAAATGCATTTTGATCTCTTTGAGTGCCACCGTGTGGAGATGTGTTTGAAAATCCATGCCTGGCATTCTTGGGCTGGGTCAGCCCACTGTGACCCTGGGCCTGGGGGTCCAGGATGGGGGTGGGTCCGGCGGGAGTGCTGGGAGAGAGGATAGACCCCCGCCCACTTGCAGACCCCAGCACGCTCTTCCAGCTGGGACATGCGCCCACGTGCCCCTGTGACCGCACACCCTCTCCCGCACAGGCCCTAGAGTGCGCCTTCCCACCTCCTCATGCTGGATGTGATACTTCCCCAGCTGTGTGACCTTGGACCACTTCCCTGTCCTCCCTGGGCCCACACGCCCCCCTTTCACTTCCTTCTGCTGAGATTCAGGGCACGCGTCCACATGCGGCTGTCTGCTGCGTGTGGGAGAGTGGTCGCTCTTTCTGAGGACTCCATCGTGGGAGAACCCAGCCAGCAGCCCTGGTTCTCACCACAGTGACAGGACAGAAAGCAGTGGTGGGCAGGCAGAGGGCCAGAGGACCCTCACTCCAGCCTGGCACGGTGACATGGAGTGATTGGAGTGGTGTTCTCCCTGGCGAGGCTGGGGTGAGGAGGGCCACAGGGCAGACAGGGGCCGCCGGTAGGGACAAGAGGACACGCAGGGAGGAAGACATGCAAGACCCATCAATGGGAAAGGAGGATTTTATCTCTACCAAGCTCTCAGTCTCTAGGGTGTCAGTGGCCTTCTGGCAGAGGCCCACAGGGAGAAAATTCTTTCCTTTGCCCCAGCTCGTTCCCTCACTGGAGAACTTCTCTGCATCAGTGAAGGACCCCAGGGAAGCTTCATTCTGTGGGATTCAGGGGATGATTCAGGATAAGGAGCTCAGGCAGAGGTGCCATGCAGGGATGAAGGACAGGAGGTCGGGAGGGGCTGGGGGCAGGTCACAAAGTCTTCTTGGAGGTTGTTCCTCCAGGTCGAACCTGGAGACAGGAAGACCCTAAAGGTGGTTGGCTTGATCTGGGGGTGGGGGTGGGGATCCCCGCTCCTAGTCCTAGAGCCCTCCTAGATACCCCAGTACTGGAGTCTAAGCCAGTTGGGGCCAATGAGCTATGGCCTCCCCAGTCCCCCAAGCACTAGCTCCTGCAGACAGATGTGGGGCCCCAGTCAGCACAGGATAAATGTCTATGACTCCAATCAGGTGGCACTGGAGTTCAGCAGTCTTGAGGTACCCGTTGTCCTGCCTGTGACCCTCAGTCAGACCCCAGGTCACTCTTTTGCTTGGTGACCTGTACTGAATTTCTTTTCCCCTGTGCTCTCAGTCTCCCTGTCTATTAAAAAAAAGGGGGGGGGGGTATTCATAAGATATGCTAGCTCGCACCCTTGTGGCAAGAATGAGAAGGAGCAAGAAAGGACTCAGCAGCAACCTATCACATACTGGGCCAGAGCCCTAGAGGTGGGGTGGGCGCCCAAGAAGGCAGCTCCTGGTTGCAACACCAGCGTGGGTGCAGTGAGCCCATGGTTTACCTTGCGCTTTCCTGCCTCCCTGAGGATGAGATGATTCCAACTCGGAATCTGCTTTAAGAAAGGTAGAAAGGGGGTAGGGGTGGAGAACTTGGTGATGAGCATTTGTCGAGCACTCCCTGAGTTCACATGGGAGGTCCCCGAAGGACCGGGGACCTGTTTTAGAGGAAGTCAGCCCAGGGATACTAAGAGACTTTCCAGGGAGGTGAGCTATCATATCGGATCCGATCCAGGCATGGGTCACCAAGCGCTCCTTCATTTGGTGCCACTACCCTCATAGGCACTGAACTGCTCTGGGCCCTCTTCTGCTCCCCAGTGGCCAGTGTTGGGCTTAGCTTCTCAGCCAGTGGAGGGATGATAGCCCTGCCAGAGGGTCTGCCCTGGACTCAGTTTATCCTTTCAAAAGTTCATCTCCTGCAGTGGAGGGACTCAGTGACTCGGAAGGGAATCTGGGTTTCCCCTCAGTGTGGAGGCACTAAGATCAGAGCTGTCTGCAACTCAGGAATAGTGGGGGGCTTCAAAGAGTATACCCCATCATACTACGGCCCACCATCCACCCAGCACCAGGGTGGTCTTAAAGTTAGAATCAGGCCATGTAACCCCACTGCCTGCAGCCCTCCCTGGCTTTCTGCTTCACTGAAAATAAACCCGACTGCTTTTCCAGCCCCTGAAGTCCTTTTCCACTTTGGCCTGACCTCACCCAGCTAATCCTCTTCTCCCTTTCCCCCTGCCCTTCTGCTCGAGGCACCTCACCTCCTTATAGTGCTTTGAGAACACTACACTTTCCTCTTTGCCCCAGGACCTTTGCATATGTTATTCCTCTGCCCAGAGCATGTCCCCTTCAGTTCTACCTCCTCCTTGTTCCAGCCTAAGCCTTCCCTGTCCCAGGGTAAGGTAATCTGTGAAGGCAGAGATTGTCATCTCTTTCACTCGCTGCTGGGTCTCCCTCCAGTGCAGGCTGTGGTATGTGATTAATGTGTATTTGCCTCATGGATGGTTGGGAGGATGGAGTACAGGTCCAGTGGGCCTCCTCTGCAGAGGGGTCCACGGGTCTCACCAACCTACAGCCCTCACTTCTTCCCACTGACCCAGCTTGGCCAGAGCCGACTGTGCCAAGCAATGGCAGTATGGAGCAATCCCTGAGTGGTAAAAGGACACATGCAGGGTGCCACGGGAGGAAAAGCAGGGGAGACCTGATTAGGGGAACCAAGATGGGTCCCCCAATGAAGTGACATTTCTTCTGAGATCTAAGGGATGAGTCATACTTTTCCAAGTTTGTGAGGAGTTCCCAGGGAAAGAGGCTGACACAAGCCAAGGCCCTGGGGTGGGAGAGAGCACAAGAAGGAAAAGGAAACAGCTTGCTGGGGGTGGGTTGTGGGGAGGGGCAGGGAAGACCATGGTGGGGCCCAGCCCCCTTTCCTGGTACTCAGCAGCTCTCAGGCTGCCTCACAGCCTCACTGCATCTCCCTTCTGGAATGTCAGCCTCTAGAGAGCAAGCACCATTGTTCTCCCTGGTTCACAGCTGTGCCCAGCGCCCAGAGCATCGAGCTCAGGCACCCAGTAGGCGCTCAGTCAGTCGAGTAGTGCTCAGTCAACCTGTGGCTCTCCCGCAGCTGTGAAAGGACCCATAGTTCAGCAGTCAGCAGGGAGGCTGTCAGCCGTATCCCTGCAGCAGCAGATCTCCAGCCTTGAGGTGTAAGGACCCGCAGCACCCAGGCTTTTATAGCCTTCTGTGCTATAAAAACAAATTTTATCAAGTAAAATTTTGAAATGCACAAGATAAAACACATAAGGTTGCATTGGAAACCCATTTCCTCGACACATAATCATCACTGTAGGAGTGAATACATACGTAGTCTGCTAGCAGCTGTTTCCTCCCCAACCGCCTCTGACCGAGAACACCCCAACCAATGCCCAGGGGGCTTCCCTGCTGCCATCTTCTCTGGGGGCTGAGCTCCCAGCAGCAGCACCAAGGGTGGGGCAATGCGCCCCATTCCGAGGGTGGTGCAACGGCAGCCCTTGGTTGCCTCCATCATAAAAGAAAGGGAAGGCTTTCTCTTCAAGGTCAAGCAACGAGGAAATGTAAAGTCTTTGCATCCAATTGCACGCAGCCATTTAATTCACAGGCCTTGAGGGCAGGGAGGCCCCGGCTCAGAGCCCTGCAGTTTCTGTTTGGGGACCGGCTTGCTGCTGGGAGGCAGGGAAGGCAAATTCTGTCTGCAAAGAATGTGCGAGTAAATATTTCAGAAATGTGCAGGCCATGAGGTCTCTGTCGAAGCTGCTGGCGTTGTGGCCATGGGACAAAAGCTGCCAGAGACGGCCTATACACTAGTGGCTTCCAATAAAATCCATTAGCTATTAGGGAGTGTGTTCCAATAAAACCTCATTTATGGACACTGACATTTGAATTTCATAGAATTTTCCCATAGCATGACATATGACTCCTCTTTCGATTCCTTCCCCCGTCCTTAAGAAATGCAGTAACCAGTCTCAGCTGGAGGGCCTGCCAAAGGCAGGCAGTGGGCTGCAAGCGGCGGGTGCATCAGAAGCCTCCCCTTCTGCCGTGGCAGGCCTGGGACAGGCCGGACACTTCTCCAACAAGTTCCCAGCTGGTGCTCTGCTACTGTGGGGACCCCACTCTGAGAATGGCTCTTCCTTACACGGGGAGATCCTTGTAGTGACAGGGAGATAGAGCCCCAGAGGTCTGGGAGTGAAACTCCTACCCTGGGCTGTCATCCCCCTTCCAGGCGGGGATTTGTGGGCCTGGGGTTCCCTACAGAGATGCCCGTCGGTGATGCAGGAGAGGAAACATCTTCTTCCTTCTGTCCTCTTAGGTTCTCTATCTGCTGCTCTGCAGGTGAGATGGACAAGAGACGAGTACAGAGAGCAAAGCAGACAGGAGTTTGTTAACCCACGTGTCAGACACACATGGGGAAGTCAGGGTCAAGGAGCTCAAAAGGACACTGACACAGCACCCCAGAAATGTGGTGCAGATGAGGAACGGAGTTCAAGGAGCAGAAGAGTGAGCCAGAAGCCTGTCTTGTGGCTCAAGCCAAATTTTTGATGCCCCTTTTCCTCTCCTCATGCCCTGCTCTTGCATCACACTCTTACCTTTTTCACCTCTACAACGTGTTTAGTCCAAATCTGTTTCTCTGTCCCGCTGCTGCTGCCTGCTCCAGGCCTCCATCATTGCTTCTTGGATGACTGCTGGTGTCCTCTCTGGTCCCCAGGCCCCTCCTGCTCCTCTTCACCTGGGCAAGGTGTTTGAGTCCCCTGGCTCTGGGTCTAGGGCCACGGGGCTCCCTGACCCCCATGGGTCCCCTGAGGCACGTGGGTAGGAGGTTCCGGCAGGCAGAGAGTTTGGCTGGACAAAAAGGAGCAGATCAGTGACCTGGCGCCTGGTTCCATCCTCCCCGACCCTACCAGCTGCAACCCCTCCTTGGGCCCTATCTGCAGTCTCACTTCAAGCAGCAATGCTTTCTTATGCTGTAGAGAGTTGGGCCAGCCCAGGGGCTGGAGAGCTCTTTCTTTGCCTTCCTGGATCAATGCTGAGATCATTGCTAAGGCCTGAGGCCATTCTCGCTTCCAGCAGAGGCTTGGTACCGAGGCTGAGCTGGAACTCCCAGAGGGCAGCTCTGGGCTGGGGCCAGCCCCTAGGCCAGCTTCTGCAACAGTGCAGTTGCACAAGTGGTACCCGACACAAACACAGCGCTGCCGTTCCCAACTGAGATAGACGCGCAGTCTCTGAGGCCTGTGGCCTCTCCTTGCTGCCTCAGGGCTCCGGAGGGAGCTGCCCATGGACTCAATGGGGTGAGAACCACAGCACACGCAGACCATGTAGTACAGGATGGGGGGAAATGGGGGGCAGAATGGGGGCTGATTCTGCAGGTGCCAACAATTTGGGAACTCAGTGATGAGCTAGAACATGTTTGAAAGGTGGTACAACCTCCTACCAACACACAGACACACAGATGTGTGCACACACTAGGCGCACACACACACACACACACGCATATAAGTGTGATGGAATATTACACAGCCATGAACAAGAACAGCCTCCTGATGCATGGAACAGTGTGGACAAGCCTCAGTTACAATGTCGATTGAAAGGATCCAGACACAAAAGGACACATGTTTTTGAAGTCCATCCATATGAAATTCTAGACTAGGCATTAATCTGTAGTGCTAGACATTAGGACCCTGGTTGCCTGCGGGAGCAGGTGGGCCACTGACTGATTTTCCTGTTGGAGCAGGTGGCTGGAGCTGGACTCGGGGGATAGGCAGTTCCTGCATCAGGAGGAAGGGTCTGACAAGGGGAGATTCCATGTCCATGTGTCCTGCTCAGCAGAGGGTGGGTTTCACAGTTAAAGTTTGGGGTGAATGATTTGCTGAAGGTCACACTGTCCTGCCCTTGTTGCTTGCCACTGCGGGCAGCTGTCACCCTGGGGGCCGAGCCTGCAAGGGTCAGGCAGAGAGAGGCCAGGAGGCTGGTGGATGGGCTGGGGCTGTGCTGGCTGCTGGTGGGGGACCGAGAGCTGGTGGTCAGAAGGGTGAGTTTGGAGTGACCTGGTGTGGTGAGCCCCCCACTGAGACAGGTGTGAGGGAAGGGACACATGACACTCAAGACCCTCACTGTTCAGAGACACGGACAGTCTACTTACCATGAGCTCTGGGCCTCCCAGGAACGACTCCGCACAAACAGGTGTCCCTGCCCCCCCCCCCACCCCTCAGAATGAGGCCCACTTGCCCTGTCCCCATGGAAAAACAGCTGGGCTCAGCCACTGGGACCTGATGGGCAAGTGATGAAAGGTGCATTAGTGAACTCTGCTAAACAGTCTTGTTTGGGGTTGGTGGGGGTGGCGGTTAGTGAGCCCAGCTCCTCCCAGGGAGAGGACCTAGGGTCCCAGTTATGAGACAAGTGCTCCAAATAGCCACGAGGCCCCAGCCCATGCAGTTCCAGCCACAGAGGTTGAACTGGGCTGGGGTCATTTCTTGAACCTCCTGTTACCCTGCCCCTTGTCCGCCCAGCCAGGAGGCCCCATGGAGCATGGGAAAGTTCAGGTGGCTTGAACCAGGACCCGTTCAGAGGCAGGGACCCTCAGTGTGGCTTTTGTTCATTCAGCGGATGAAGCTCCTTCCACATCTGTCCCAGGCAGTGATAAATGCCAAAAGGAGGCTGTAAACCAAGTGGGTGTCAGAGGTGAAGTGCAGCTGACAGCACCCTCAGCCCTTGGAGAGGTGACATTCACATTGGCCCTGAAAGCGCCCAGATAGTGTGAACAGGTTCTGAAGTCCAACTCCTGGGGTGTGAACCTGGCTTTACCCCTCCCTCTCAGTGTCCCCAGACCAGGAGCTCATTTCTCTGTGCCTCAGTTTTCTCTCTGTAAAATGGGGCTGATAATCACAAAGCCATATGAGGATGAAATAAGTAAGAACCAGCAGCCTGTAGAGTGGCCACGTAAGTCTGGGCGCACTCTGTCTCTCTCATCGTCTTTATCTGGTGACGAGCACCCATGGTGGGAGTGGCCTGGGCTGGTGATCCTGGGCTGGAGGAGCAGAAGGAAGGCAAGGGTGGCTGCAACAGTTAGCTCAAGGGACAGAGTTTGACCAGGAGGAGGGATGGGCTGGGGTGGGGTCCACTGACGGGGTCCAGTTAGGGTGGGAACAAGAAAGGCCCATGAAATGGCTTCTTCTCCAGAAGGTCACTCCACCTGCCAAGGAGGAAGTGGCACAGAGAGGCCAGGGCAGTGGCCTCTGGGAGGAGCAAGGAGGGGACTTGGGCCCAGGCTTAGGAGGCTGCATGGTGGTTGGGCTGAGGGGACCCGTGGGAACACTGAGGCAACGGCTGACCCTGTGGGTTTTGGTGTGAGCCTCCAGCTGGGTGGGGAGGAGCAGGCTTGGGCTGGAGGGATGGCATCTCTGGACACTTTGAGATGCCAACAAAGGGCACGGGGACTTTGGAAGGCAGTTTGGCACTTTCTTATAAAGCAAAACCTATATTTAGTATAAGATCGAGCCATTCCTCTTGTCACGCAGCCCGAGAGACATGAAGACTCATTTTCACACAAAAACCTGTAAGTGGACGATTATAAGAGCTTTATTCATGATTGCGCAAACCAGGAAGACACCCGGATGCCTCTCTCACCTGCACGTGAGTGCAACAGGTCCACACATCTTTAAGGAACACACCAAGACTTTTGTTTTTACCACGATATTTCTCAGCAATGAGATATCAGAGGACATGGCTAAATTATTCAAACCAGGGTGGAAAAAATAACAAAAACCCACTCAAAATTAATTTTACTAAAGATCCAATAGAGTCAGATTGAATCATATAAATGAGAATACAGAATGAATATCTTACTGAAATTACCAATTTTAAGCTTATTTTCTCCATGTATATTGCATTATGTACTAAATTCTGCATTCACAAAAATATATATAGTGTTCAGAGAGAATGATATTTGAAAGGGAAGTGATCAAAGTGTGTCTCAACAGTTATCACAATTGACAACTGCCACTGCTTCTTCACGCAAATGTGGGCAACAACTGGACATGTGTTAATTAGCTTTTAATGTGCAAAAATAGAGCTGTCATCTCAAATGTAATGTGAGATAGTTATGAACACATCTTAAAAATTTTAAGACTCCTGAATAGGAAGGAATAGACTGACCCATAGGAAAAAGGTCATTCGTGTTTCACTTTCTTTTTTTTTTTTTTTTTAAGATTTTATTTATTTGAGAGAGAAAGATTGAGAGAGCACACGAGAGAAGGGTGGAGGCGTACAGGGAGACAGAGAGGCATACTCCTCACCAAGCAGCGAGCCTGATGACTGTGGCTCGAGCCCAGGACACTGAGATCATGAACTGAGCCTAAGTCAGGTGTTTAAAAGACAGCCACCCAGGAGCCTCTTTAAACGGAGAAATTACAAAGAAGTGTTTCCTTTAATTAATTAATTTATTTATTTATTTTAGAGATTTTACTTATTTATTTGACACACAGAGATCACAAGTAGGCAGAGAGGCAGACAGAGACAGAGGGGGCAAAGCAAGCTCCCTGCTGAGCAGAGAGCCTGATGTGGGGCTCAATCCTGGGACTCTGAGATCATGACCTGAGCTGAAGGCAGAGGCTTAACCCACTGAGTCACCCAGGCGCCCCGAAGTGTTTCCTTTAAAATTAGCTAAGGGGCAATAACGTCTGTTTCCACCGATGTTATTTGCTATTGTGCTGGAATGTCGATGAATGTAAAGTTAGGAAATGAACAGGAGGAATCAAAGCTACAACAGTGATGCAAAAACACGTTAGGTCCTTTTTTATTTCCGGCTTGTTCACTCGAGGTCATGTCTGAAATGTAGCAATAGCTTATTTCCCCATTACTCTGCACTGTGCTAATATGTCAAATGATGATAATATGTCCTCTATTACTGATATAAAATTGCTTTGTGTCTGCCTTTTCTAGCTTTTAACTATTTGCACAACTTTCAGCGGACATGAGCAGTAATCTCTGTTGGTCTATATCATAGGAGGTGTGCTGTGTATGTTTAGACTTCAAGATCCTGCCTTTTCCACTTCTGTGAGGTTTCAGAAGTACTGAAATATTGGTAAGGAAAATCCTAGATTTCAGTACCGGGAACTGTAGATTCCCCTGCTCACACAACGTATCTGAGCTATCACTTTGCAAGGACCCTACAAAGTATCCGCAGATGGTTGGATGAGTTTCCAGTCCTCCTGCAGGACCGCTCTAGGTGTGGACAGCATGTAGCCCACAGAGGAGCCTCAGGCCAAGCGCACAGCTGCCACAGGTGGTCCTCAGCAGCTGGGCGGGTTCCGTCCTGCTGTGACCGGCCTCAGCTGGGGAGTCCGTGCAAGGATACCCCTTGCCATGGGAGGGTGGGCTCATGGTAACCCTGAAGCCCCGGATGGAAGGCAGGGACACTGGGGGATTTCTGAAACACAAGAGACATACATCATACTGCTCTAAGAGAATGCTTGCCTGTCTTCAGGAGAATTCCACGTTTGCACAAAATGAGTGGAACTTTTGGGAAATGATGGAAGGAATGACTGCATAGTTAGCTTTGAGGTCCACACCTGATACAACATTTCTTATTGTGCTGCTGGACTCCATGGGGCCTCCTGTGATCAAGGTAGCCGGGAGACAAGATAGGAAGAAAGAGTGTTTTCAAAAAAATATTTTCCTCATGAAAGTTTATCGTCTAGGGGTGCCTGGCTGGCTCAGTGGAGGAACCTGTGACTGGGTCTCAGAGTTGCAAGTCTGAGCCCCACATTGGGCTCAATGCCTTGTGAAATGCCTTGATGAGACAATGGAGACCCACATTTAAATTAATTAATTTTAAAATTAAATCTTAAAATATTGTCTAGAGGATGTATAATGAAAAGTAAAATCTCCCTTGTTCCCACCCAGAGGTAGCCAGGGGAGATGGCTGGCACCCACTGCGCCCCCATCCCTCTTCCTCAGTTCAGCCTTCAAGCCCGAGAGATCTGTGAACCCCCCGAGGGTGGGGAATGAGGGAGTCGATCCCCTCCATGGCACCTCTGCAGGCCTGATTCATGTACTGGGCGGGGGCCCAACAGAAGCTGTGCGCGTGCACAGGGGCTCCTGCACGCGCGCTCATTCCTCAGGTTCCAGGTTGTAAAGCCGTATCCTGGCAACAGACCCCACATTGTGCTTTAGGCCTTCTGCTGCGATTTGGCAGCTGAAGGAGAACGCTTCGAGCCTAGTTTGCTATCCTCAGCATCTGGCCTTACCGGACTGCTCTATGGGCACCTCCTTGAGCAGGCCGTGCCCCTCCCCCCAGCCCCGGGCTCTGTGGGGTCCTCACCTGCCAGGAGGGCTGGTCCGCCCCCACCCCACTCACTGTGGCCACTGACTACTCTTGGCGCCCAGGGCTTGCCCGGCGGTCCATGCCCTAGGGTCCACTTGCAGGCGGTCCTCCAAGTACCCCATGAGTTGGCAACCGCGCTCAGTCCTAGCAGCTTGCAGAAGGTACTCCGTGATCCTGGAGACCCTGCACTTTCTTCTGGGGCTCCTCGCCTCCTTCTGCAGGTGGGGCTGCTGGGTGAAGGCGATGCTGTCGGCCTCAGGATCACAGGTGTCCTGCCACCACCGCTGCGAGTCCAACGTGGACATGGTCACCCCCTGTGTGCTGCAGAAGCGGGTCATCACCGGGCTGCCGCCCTCAGCACCCAGGAATGTCCATGATGTCTCCACAGGGGAGAGGATGTGCAGAGACCCCTGAGAGTGCGGCAAAGGGATGGCCCAGCTAAAGGGAGACCCTGCACTTCCAGAGGGGCAAGAGACTCACAGAAAGGACCCTAAAGGCGCTGGGGCCCCACAGGGGGCATTTAGGCCCCTGGGGATCCAGGGAGGCCTCTCTTCCTTTGTGCCCAGGCCTGGGCCTCTGCAGAGAGCCATCCCCCAGGAAGAGTGCTCAGAAGACCCATGCAATAAGAAGTCTGCCGGCTCCCATAGGAGCTCCTGCCCCACTCGAAATGCCATCATGAGCTCCTACAGTTCCACCAGGGGCTGCCACCCGGTGCAGAGGAGGAGGGGTCTGGCCACAAATCAGGCCTCGTGGCCCCCCGAGGTCCCCCCAAAATGTCAGCCAGGAGAGCCCCTTGTATCTTGCTGGAGTGCCTGCACTTTGCCAGAAGAAGAACCAGCTGGAAAAGGATGCCAATACCACCATCAGGCAGAAGGCAATGCAGAGGAACTGCTCATCCCCGGCTGACTGCTCCAGGCCCTGAAAACGCAAGGTTCATCTGCTGCCACACAGGCGAGGGGAGCCTCTGAGGCTGCCGCCACACCCTGAGCTGAGGTTTTGAGTGACTGCTGAGGACCTGGACTGAGAAAAGAGAGCTGCTCTCCAGCGCATCCAAGATGCTCTTCAAGGGGACACAGAGGCCACCTGCAGCTGTGGCCCAAGTTGGCCATCCAGTGCCTTGGCCCTGTCTGCTGCAGTGGCTGCTCCCCTGCCAGCCTCTGACACCCAGGTCACCCCCATGTACTGCTCCCCTTCTTCCCAGCCTCTCCTCTTGGGGTCTCACCCTGGTTGCAGTGGGAACAACTTTGCATCTACCCAGGCCCTCTCGATGCCCTCCGGGGACAGCATGGCCTCTGTCACAGTCCCCATAGGGCTGCCTGTGCTGCCTGGGGGTAGTGGCAACCCAGGATCCACTGCCCAGGCCCCATTCGGGGCTGTTGGTGGGAACTGGCCCAGAGCCAGCACCCTTCACAGCTCTCCCCAGCATGGACAGCTGGCAGCTCAGGCTCCAGACCCACTCCAGGCCCTGAGCACAGTTCTAGCCCAGCTATCCTTGGGCAGCGGCACCCAGGTGACTTATATGGTTCCCTTACCCGCATATGCCTCCCGGGGCACCCGTGCCCGTGCCCAGTCAGTTTCGGCTACCTCCCCTGCTGTACTCGCCCCTGGAGCGGCCGCTGACACCGGCTTGACAGCCATCCCCCAGGTGCCCGGCGCCTTGTCCCATGCTGGGCCCAACAGCCACCAGCCCCGCTCCCCAGGTGGCAGCACAATGCCGGCCCCCATCAGCATGGGGCTTTTGGCAGCACCCTCAGGTTTGGGGAGAGGAGATGATGTTGCAGATCTGTGCTCCATCTTTGGGGCTCTTGGCATCGCAGCAGGAATGAGCAGGGCCCCAAGCAGCCCAAAGGGCTCCAGGGCAAGCCTGGGCCTGAACACAGTGGGCTGCCAATGCCAGAGCACCCTGTCGGGGACTGCTGGAGCCAACATGACAAACCACCCTGTGTCAGGAGTCCCGAGTGCCCCTCCCTTCACTCACATCCCCAGGCACCTGACCAAGCAGAGGTCCAGCTCAGATGGCTGCAGCACTGCCAGCAAGGCCGCCTGTGGGAGGGGGGCGTCCCGGCCTCTCCTCCTAGCAGCCCCGCCTCGCTGGTCAGCAGGGCCCAGAGCAGCCTTGCCACCAAGACCCCCCTCATCCCCTGCCCAGCGCTTGATTAGACGCAAAAGAGCTGCACCGTGCAACAAGCCATCGTCCTACACATCACGGCCCACTTCCTTGGGGCCCAAGAGGCAGAGGCTCGCCTGAGCCAATAGCTCCCTAGAGAAGTAGCTGGTGTTGCACTTCCTTCCAGGTGACACCGGTGCAAGAATAGCGTGGAATGGGCAACACAAATCAAGCCTGGTGCTGGAGCAAAATCGGGCTCCTAGCCAGCCAGCTAACATTGGGGAAACTTCCCAATCCCTGACTCACCATTTTGAAGGAAGGTGGGGGCTTGAGGCCTTGTCTGTGATCCCAGGGGCCACGGGCCTTGGGACAGTACACAGAGATCCATGTCCCTTTGGCCTCCAGTCCCACAGCTCCCAGACTCCTGCCACTGCCCACAGGTTTCCCCTCCCCTCTCCCCATGTTCTTCCCAGAACCTTTAGGTAGTGTTCATTTCATTAATTAAAGCCTTGTTCTAGTTTCCCTACATAGCTCTCCTGAGTCTCTTCTGTGGGTCAAGTGTGCAAAAGTTGGGAGTCGAATGGGTGCTGGCATGGGAAGCCACACGCCATCATTTCCAGGTTCCCATGGCCCAGCAGAGTGGGTAGGGCTAGAAGGATGGACCCTTGAAGAGTGAGAGTAGGTTTTCAGTTTTGGGGATGGGCCTGGGAGAACACTGGCCAGGGGAGGGCAAAGTGGGGAGACTCATCCTTGCCTATTGGAAGTGCTGCTTCTCTCCCACTGGGGACCCCATGGAATCTTTTTGCTTCACAGCCCTAGGGCAATGTAAAGACACTCCTGGCCTAGAGTATGGGTCTGGCATCAAAGATTGTGGCTCAGAGCAAAGGAGGACAGCTTTGCCTTGAACGTGTGACAGCTCCCTGAGCACTGAGTGACATCCCACTTCACACAAGCACCAGGCCTCCCTCAGTGCATTTCTTTCCTCTGCCAGGCATTTGGGGTGCTGCTTCCTGATGGCACTCAGGAGAAGAATGAGGAACAAACAAGTCACCTGGGAGAAGGAGGGAGCAGGAATGACAGCTGAAAGGACTGTCTCCCAAAAAAACCTCCTCAGTCCCGTATTTATTAGATACAAGATAACAACCAACAAAGGAGGAGGTTATCCATTAGCCATGGGTCTTGTAGGTCAACTAGAAGGAATGGGAGTCCTATGTCGACCATAGTCTTGTAGGTAAACAGAGTAGGGTGTGCCTGGCCCAGCAGCATGGAATTTATAGTTGAGCAAGCGCATGTAAAGGGATTATTCTAACAGCAGGCTTTCATGAGGCAGGGGAGACAATGGAAAAGGGAAACAGGCGATGTTCCACCCTGAGTGCCCAAGGCATGCCCAGCTGCTGGACTTCAAGGACATGTATCCTCCTCTCCACCAGAGGCCTGCTGCTAGGACAGGTTTTCTCAAGGTCATCTTCAAGTATGCTTGAGTGACCAGTACAAATTTCATTAGTGATATTTTAAGCAGTCTATCATTCTGAGGGATGGTTACATTTCACCCTTTTTGTTAATGCAGAAGCAGCAACATCCATTTTGCAAGTTCTTGAACCATTAGTCGTCAGAAGGATTTTCGTGAGCATCTGAGGACTAAGCGTAAAAAGACTATAGCAATAAAAAGTGTCATCATTCCACCTATAATGCCAAGACCAGTTTTTTGATCCAAGCAGAGGGGTTTACATCAGAAAGAATATCATTAATCCTTTGTGCAAAACTCACTCTTGGAACTGATTGTAAGGATCGTGAGGAATGCCCTGAATGGTATCTTGAAGCTGTTTAATATCCACAGTTAAATTACCACCATAATGAGTAGTAATATGGCGAAATCTTGTTCCACAGTATCTCTGATTCATTATAGGTGTAGGGAGTAACACAGAAGGATGAAACATTCTAATCACACAGAAGGTGAAGCCTTATAATTGGAAGATCTTCTCTCCTATCTATATTATGATTTCTTCTAAATCAGAGACTCTTTCATGAAATCTTTGATCTAGGACTGTTTGTTGATTCCAAGTCTTGCTAGCATTCTTGTGCCCTTTTTGCACAAATTGTGTGGTTTGTACGGTCTGATGCAAGGCCAATCCCTCAGTGGTAGCCATGACAGTAATGGCTACAATTCCTAAAATAGTTCGGTCGGAGGCACAGGTGACAACCCGGATTTGTGATTCTTGTCTGAAGTGTGTAATATGTGTGTTGTGGGGCAGAGGTTGGGGGGACAGTTTTGTGGGACTGAGCCCCTGCTATCCCCAGGTATCTATGTCCACATAGATACTGTCAGATTTGAGTTACATTGCAGCACACCTAGCTGGTGTCAGAGAATTGTTGGTGAGTGGAACACGCCCTCTCACTCCCGTGGTGGAATTGGGCACAGAACCCTTATGATTCCAAATATGAGAATGTACAAAAACAAAACAAAAACCTCACACTTTTTGCTAGTTTGGCTAAAACAGAAAGTCTAAAATCAAAGCCTGGTTTACAAATGTACGATGTTATGAGAAATGTTGTTTTATGAAGGTTTCATTTCACAGGCATGATTGATTACATTATTGACTATTGGCCATTGATCTTTATGTCCAGCTCTCTTCTCTCCCCAGAGGTCTGACTGATGGGGCTCAAGGGTCCATGCCTCTAATCACAAGTTGAACCCACTGCCAACCAGCCCCTGTTCCTAGGGGAGGGCCAAAAGCCACGTCATTAACATAACAAAAGAAACCTTTATTGCTCTCCTCATTGTAAATTACAGAGGTTTTGTGCCTGAAATGGAGACAGAGAACAAATGGTTCTGGTTATATTCTGTTATATTTCTATTTCACAGAAATAGAA
Organism: Lontra canadensis; assembly: GCF_010015895.1. Classification (NCBI taxonomy): domain Eukaryota; kingdom Metazoa; phylum Chordata; class Mammalia; order Carnivora; family Mustelidae; genus Lontra; species Lontra canadensis. Next base: position 77,130 of record NW_022631396.1, read on the forward strand.
AGCAAAGGAATAACCTAAAGAAAGCAAAAAATACCCTATATCAGTGAATAAATTTGATGATGTGTTTTTCTAAGTTTTCAATAACTTTCTTTTTATAGCATGCTTAAAACATATTGTAAACATAAATATAATCTTATTTTCTTATCAGTGATATTTAAAACATAGGGATAGTCAGACAATATTAGATTAAATATTGTCTTAACTCTCCAGATATTTTAGTCCATGGCCATCCATTTTTAATCATATATGTTGCTTTGGAAATTTAACAACTGAACTAAGAAAAAACTATGAGTTCTTTCAAAAATGTGAATATTTTGTTGGAAAAAAAGACTAGAAAAGTTGTATAGTATTATATACTAAAATCTTATCTCACAAAACCTACCAACTTAAAAATTTTTAAAAATTGAAAAGATTAAAAAAAAATTTTAAATGCACCTGGTTGGCTCAGTGGGTTAAAACTCTGCCTTCGGCTGGGGTCATGATCTCAGGGTCCTGGAATCAAGCTCCACATTGGGTTCTCTGCTCTGCGAGGAGCCTGCTTCCTCCTCTCTCTCTGCCTGCCACTCTGCCTACTTGTAATCTTTGTGTGTCAAATAAATAAATAAAATCTTTAAAAAAGATACTTTTATTTGTAGCTTCTTTTTATGAAAAATCAATTAAAAGTTACAAGGAGGGTTTTTTCACATGTACTTTTAAAATAACAGAGACTCCAGAAAATAATTATTTGAGATCTCCTATTCAAAGACGTTTAGATTTCAAATTTCCTGGGACCAAATGAGAGAAGACAGCAAGATCCTTATATTTCTGAAAACCAGATCATTCAATCATCCATTATTCCATGATGTGTAAATCACAAGTTCCAGAGTGCTAGATTAAGAAATGGATCCTTCTACCCTGAATTATCTCTCTAATAGATATAGATCATAATTTCTTTGTCTACATCATAGTCTTCCAGCATCATGTATATGTTTAGAGGTTACTGTTACTCAATAACTCTATCTTCAGCATATAGGACTAAAGCATCAGAGCTCTTGATAGATGAAAACTAAAGATCAATGTTAAAACCATTGATATTTCACTTTGCAAAACTAGTCCGTGGGAGGGAATGGAACATTTTTTTCTTAAACAAACAAACAAACAAACAAACCTATTAGCATATAATGTATTGTTTCAGGGGTACAAGTCTGTGATTCATCAGTCTTACACAATTCACAGCACTCACCATAACACATACCCTCCCCAGTGTCCATCACCCATCCACCCCATCCCTCCCACCCCACTATCTTCCTGCAGCCCTGAGATTTTCTGTTTTCTGAGAGTATGAGTGTCTTATGGTTTGTCTGCCTCTCTGGTTTCCTCTTTTTTCATTTTTTCCCTCCCTTCCCTTATTATCCTCTGTCTTGTTTCTCAAATTCCTCATATCAGTGAGATCATATAATTGTCTTTCTCTGATTCACTTATTTCTGTTAGTGTAATACCTTCTAGTTCTATCCACATCATTTCAAATGGCAAGGTTTTGAGGGTTTTGATGGCTGCATAGTATTCCATTGTATATATATATACCACATCTTTTTCCATTCATCTGTAGATGGACATCTAGTCTCTTTCCATAGCTTGGCTATTATGGACATTGATGCTATAAACGTTTGGATGCACATGCCCCTTCAGATCACTACAATTGTATATTTAAGGTAAATACCCAGTCGTGTGATTGTGGGGTCATAGGGTAGCTCTATTTTCAACTTTTTTTTTTAAAGATTTTACTTATTTATTCAAAAGACAGAGATCACAAGTAGGCAGAGAGGCAGACAGAGAGAGAGGAGGAAGCAGGCTTCCTGCAGAGCAGAGAGCCCGATGTGGGGCTCGATCCCAGGACCCTGGGATCATGACCTGAGCTGAAGGCAGAGGCTTTAACCCACTAAGCCACCCAGGCACCCCTATTTTCAACTTTTTGAGGAACCTCCATAGTGATCTCCAGAGTGGCTGCAGCAGCTTGCATTCCCACCAACAGTGTAGGAAGATTCCCCTTTCTCCGCATCCTCGTGAACATCTGTCATCTCCTAACTTGTTAATTTTAGCCATTCTGACTGGTTTGAAGTGGTATCTCACTGTGGTTTTGATTTGTATTTCCTTTACCCCGAGTGACGTGGAGTGCTTTCTCATGTATCTATTGGTCATCTGGATGTCCTCTTTGTAGAAATGTCTATTCATGTCCTCTGCCCATTTCTCTTTTTTAAAATTTTTACTAACATATAATGTATTATTAACCCCAGGGGTACAGGTCTGTGAATCGCCAGGGTTATACATTTTACAGCAGGGAGTGAAATATTTTACCAGGGAAGAAGCTGGACATTCTTGACTTGGGAAAATGCTTCTACTAAAATAACAGCTTGTGGTCTGAAAGTGCTTTAGGAAAAGCAGCATGCAATTTACTTTTATTTACTTATTTATTTATCTTTTTTTAAAGAATATTGTATTTATTTATTTGAGAGACAGAGAGAGAGCTCACAAGCTAGGGAAGTGGTAGAGGGAGAGGGAGAAGTAGACTCCCCTCGGAGCAGGGAGCCCAATGTGGGACTTGATCCCAGGACCTCAGGATCTGGACCTGAGCCAAAGGCAGATGCTTAACTGACCAAACCACTCAGGCATCCCCAGAGTTTACTTTTTTTTTTTTTAAGATTTTATTTACTTATTTGACAGAAAAAGAAATCACAAGTAGGCAGAGAGAGGGGAAGCAGGATCCCTTCTGAGCAGAAAGCCTGATGCAGGGCTCGGTCTCAGGACCCTGAGATCATGACCTGAGCCTAAGGCAGAGGTTTAACCCACTGCACCACCCAGGTCCCCCCACAGTTTGCTTTTTGACAACCATCCGATAGCAAATAAAAACTTGAGAGGACTTGGTTACACAGAGAATTACCTTATGAGTCTTTAAATTGGAGTTTACAAATTTCCAGGGAAGTATTATTTTACAAATAGGTTAAAAATCTGTCTCATACTGACTACTCAATAGGCAACTTAAACTTCAGTGAACTGTATGGCCGATCTATTAATGGAAGACTCACCAGGAAGAGTAGGACAAGAGTAAGATACACAAGATTCTGTAATGAAAGAGAAAGCAGAAAGAGGTCATGAGCAGAGCAATGGGTCTGGTGATAAGGAAGAAACACAAAACACAAAACTGAAAGCATTTCCTACGCTGATACTATACTAGGAGCTAGGTACATCATCTAATCCTACATAGGTTCTATAAGAAATGGATGATAAACTCATTTTAAAACCGAGGAAATTGATACTCAATAAGATTATATAATTTGTTCATGATTTTCCAACCAGTGCTGAATCAAAATCTTTATATTTTCAATTGTTCCAAGGGAGGAAACTGGTATATTGAACAGGGGAATATCTGTTTTTTTGTTGTGTTATGCTGTTTTCCTGTTATTGAGCTGTAGTGCTAGGGCTGCCATGATTCAGAACTCCAGCTAGTAACTCCAGGAGACTGCAAATTCACCAGACTTTGTTCCCCACTTTTCATGACAATGGTTTTATGCCCATGAGTTTCTCATGCTCATTGTCTCCCACTTCTTTATATTTTTCTTCTCTTCCTATGCCAGTTTTCTACATTTTCATAGTAATGACAATAATCTGTTTTAAATATGTATCCTACTAGCAACCTCCAAAGTACGTTAATACATATGGCCTTTGATCCATGTGAATAGGACAGCCATTTTTTCCCCCATTTTGCAAAGGGGGAAAATGAAACTCAGAAAGATTAAGCAACTTGCCTAAAGCCAACCAAGTAGGAAGTGGCAAACCATGACTGATCCCCCTCCCCCACTTTTTAAAAATTTCTATTCTATACCACTGCCTTCTCTTATACCTCAGGCTCACATCAGGCCTTTCAGAGTTCCTTAATCCCACAGAATACATTTAAGACCTTGGACGTGACCAAAACGTCCTGAAGCATCTGAGCCAACTTTATATACCTGGTGGGGTTAAACACAAAACAAACAACAATATCAACAAAACCATACCTCTTTTTAGCTGTGTGTAATAGCCAGATGGAAATCTGAATTCTGTTGAGCAGATATGAAGAGCACTCTTGACCAGAGCCATTTTAAATTCTGTCCATCTCACACTTTGGGTCACTTTGGTAAGCAGAAAGGTACTGAGGGGGAAAAAATTCTGTTTAAAGAGAATTTTGTTTTGAAAGCATTTAAAATAATTTGGTAAATCGTTTAGTGTGGCTATGACATTATGACCCATCCGGAATCTCTGAGCATATTTCTTTCCTAACATATGATAGAAGCCAATTCTTGAGTACCCTCCTAGGTTCAAAGTGGTTTGTAAAACTGAATGTCAATAATGAAGTTATAAATTCAGCATTCCAAACCCTAACAAAAGCCAGCCACAGTAATTATAGAACAGAACTAAATTATATACACAATGCAAATTATACACACATATAATTAACATATAATAATTAATAACATTTATAATATAATAAAGAGTCTGAAGAGTTCCCAAAGTGACACGGAAGCTGGGAATAGAAAGATGACCTATGAAGAATAAGAGGACACGTGTTCTAAGCACAGGAAAAATTCTAAAAAACTATAAAAAACCAAAAAAACCACTTAAACCTCCCTCAAACGTACAGCTTTCAACATACCCACCATGAAATTCTGTTCTGCTCTGATTCCCTTAGGTGATGCTTGCTTTGAAGGTCTTACTGGCTTGTTAAATTACAATGAAGGCAAATGGGTTCCCCTTTTCACATTGACAGGTGACCAATAGCCCCATACGACTATGTTAACAAGCACTACCAACCTTTGTGCTGCTCTATTGCTCCAAACCCCTCCGGGTGCCACACTGTGTTGGGGGCAGAGATGAGTCTAGCGAGAAAGTCATCACACCCAAATCATGATGTTGTCAGGATCATCTCGCTGTACTCTGGTAAACACTACATTAAGCTGCTGATAGCAACGTAAAATTCAGCAGGGTTGAAGGATCTATATTCTGATTGTCCTCTGGCTCTATGAAAATAGCTCATATGATACTTTGTACATGAGTCTCTTTTTCATATGTAAATATCAGGAGAGAGAGAATCCAATAAATAAACCTTAAAATATTTGAATTACTTGGACTGTAAAGCTAGACAAATTTACATTCTGAAGCAGCATGAATTTATATTCTGATACTATTTGTTTTAACAGATAATATTGATATTGGGTTTTCATATCAATATTATAGCACAGAGGAGTGCAGTGTCATATATGAGCACATAATTGTCTGTTTAAAGAAGTATGCATTTGCATTTATTAATACCTTGTATGCCATATGCTTGATTTTTTAAAAGAAAAACTCTAAATATCAGAGGCTCTTATTTTTTTCAATAATTCTTGAAAATAATACTTCTAGGCTGATAAATTTGATCAACACCAAACAGTACAGCAGGAAACTTACACACACTCTAACGCTTGTGTTTCTAAAAGACACTGTTCAATTTATGGCATGTTCCATATGAGGGCCAGGATACACAGAGCATCCTAAAACAGTCTCTGAGATTTAAAGCTCATACTATTTCTTATGGACTTGGTTTGCCTGCCATTTATAATTTCCATTTATTGCTTCGTTAATAGCCTGGGCATGACCTTATGTTTTGTAACCTTTTCATTTTCCTCTTTAGGGATTTGAATGATTTGCACGTATCATCTTTAATTGACACCTCAGTGTGACATCAGCAAAATAGAGAGGATGGATAGATAGCACAATTCACAAAACATTATCCTTGCAACTACATTTCTAATACTTTGAAAAACAAATGGGCAGAACACACTTGCTTTTAAGCTTTTCTTGACAATCTTTTCTAGAAGGCTGATCCTAGTACTCAAATTCCAGTATTCAAATCTTGTGTACCAAAACAATAAAGACTTTTCACTTCAACCCCAAATTCAGCAAATTTGGGGAATAAGAATACTTTTCTTCAAGTAAGTTGAGAGTATAGTTTTGAGACTAAGAGGTGAGAGTAGAGCTGAGAAAGTATAATCCATCTTTACTTGGAATTAATAAGATGGAAGGCAGATATTATCATCATATACTTCTAGAGCTCCTAGGAAACTTAGAGACCACAAGACCAGTCCTCTCAATACTGAGGACACTGAAGCCTGATAGCTTTCTTAGCATCAGAGAGTTTCTAATAGTAGTTGGGACCACTCAGGCATTCCAACTGCAGGTCTTATGTGTTTTCTACTACATCAAGCTCTTTTCTTACAGAACCTGATCTAAAATAATCAAAGCAGATGTAAAAAAAATATATCAACAAATATAAAGATCAATGGGGGGAAAGGCACAATGTGAGAGAGGAGTACTGAATGATTAAGATGTTTTATTTTATGAAAATGAGGAAGAAGAGGAGGCAGTTCCAGTGACAAGCAGTAACAAATATTAAAGACAACTTATATCACTTAGGTCCTCATCCTTTATTTTCTTTTCTTCTGATACTTAAATCCCCTCGATAAATCCTATCAATATCATTCCTTTATATAATTAATATGTAGCATCCAGAGAGGGAAGTGATGATAACCACTTGATGTTTAGATTAATTTACTCTTTCTATAATGGAAAAAAATGTATCTGAATCTAATATAAACACAAAGAATTTGCTATCCTTTAGGATAAAACATGCAAAGCCAAAAAGTGAATTAAAATGATCTTTTTCAACTTTTCCACTGTAAAGTATGGCAATTGTATTAGGTGCTTTATCAGTTTCCATGATAGCCTTGAAATATATGATTTTATATATATATACATATATATGTGTGTGTGTGTATATATATATATGTATATATATATAATCAAATGATTTAAGAAGTTAATAGCATCAATAGAAATTTGGGGCTATAGCTAAGGTACTTTCCTTGCATTACAATGTCACAAAATTTAATATCTTTGACCCAAATAATAATTTCTTCAACCTAAAAAAAAATTCAAGAGTCTTATTTACCTTCTAGTAAAGCAGTCATTTAGCATGAACTGTTTAATGGTAAAATAAGATATTCTATAGAAAGTACAGATGGATGAATGATAAGTACTAGCATGAATGAAAAACATCTCAAGGCAAAAAATGCAGAAGCCATACATAATAGAAAAAGATGTTTATGGAACACAATCAATGACCTTGTCTTGAATTCTGTGTCTGAAAGAGAAATGTTCTTAGTAGAGGCTTCAACTAGAGACGATATTTTGTCTACTGTCACTGCTAAACTTCCCATGGATGAGGAGTCAGATTTAAATTTGAGTAAATCAGATTTCACCCTTTAGTTAATTCTGATCCATACAGTATCATAAATGCAAAGCCTTCAACTTCTAAGAATACTCTTTGAACTATTATTTTTTAATTTTAACTTATCCCAAGTTTATTGTTTTCTGTGTCTCAATATGACCACACGCATGTAGATCAGAGATGCTCTTTCCATGTATATGTATGCACATACGTATATGCTATCATACATAACACGTATAATTAATTTACTATACTGTGTAATGTACTACAATGGTTCTTGCTTTAAAGAATAGCAAAGTAACCCAGCATACCTCAAAAGAAGAAATTGAAAGAAAGAAAGAAAGAAAGAAAGAAAGCTAAACAGCAACCCCACCTTGAAAAATAAAAAGATTAATCAATGTACTGTGTATTTGGAAAAACAAAGGAAATTTAGGAGTATTTTTTACACCTCAAAACTACAGGTAGAGCAAAAACACTCATGATTAACTCCTTTAGCCTACTGGAGCCAATTCAGCTTATGGAAGATGATCGTTAAATTCTCAGAAATTTGGGGAGCAGGTTATTAAATATAGCCATTATTAAAAAAGTAAATTGAAGCTCACAGTTGAATAAGGTATCAAAAACAAAAGTGATAGAAACTAAAAATTCATAATTTCCTAGTTATTTTGCTACATTTTACTACTATCAATGTACTTGGTGTGGTTTAATTTTTTTTAATTTTTTTAAATTTATTTTCAGCGTAACAGTATTCATTGTTTTTGCACCACACCCAGTGCTCCATGCAATCCGTGCCCTCTCCAATACCCACCACCTGGTTCCCCCAACCTCCCACCCCCCGCCCCTTCAAAACCCTCAGATTGTTTTTCAGAGTCCATAGTCTCTCATGGTTCACCTCCCCTTCCAATTTCCCACAACTCCCTTCTCCTCTCCATCTCCCCTTGTCCTCCATGCTATTTGTTATGCTCCACAAATAAGTGAAACCATATGATAATTGACTCTCTCTGCTTGACTTATTTCACTCAGTATAATCTCTTCCAGTCCCATCCATGTTGCTACAAAAGTTGGGTATTCATCCTTTCTGATGGAGGCATAATACTCCATAGTGTATATGGACCACATATTCCTTATCCATTCGTCCGTTGAAGGGCATCTTGGTTCTTTCCACAGTTTGGCGACCGTGGCCATTGCTGCTATAAACATTGGGGTACAGATGGCCCTTCTTTTCACTACATCTGTATCTTTGGTGAACAGACACTTCTCCAATGAAGACATACAAATGGCTATCAGACACATAAAACAATGTTCATCATCACTAGAAATTCAAATTAAAACCACATTGAGAAACCACCTTACACCAGTTAGAATGGCCAAAATTAGCAAGACAGGAAACAACATGTGTTGGAGGGGATGTGGAGAAAGGGGAACCCTCTTACACTGTTGGTGGGAATGCAAGTTGGTGCAGCCACTTTGGAGAACAGTGTGGAGATTCCTCAAGAAATTAAAAACAGAGCTTCCCTATGACACTGCAATTGCACTACTGGGTGTGGTTTAATTTGATTATTATACCAGCCCCAGGGAAACACTATACAATCATGTGACACTGAACATCTCTTTCTGACACCTCTTTCACTGCTTTTATTTGGTGCCTTAAAAGCGACCATGGTGGGGATTCTTACAGCACAGAAATCAACCTAAGCTGCAATGCAAGGTGTTTTATCCCCCTCCATCCCAAAGGCAGCTGTTGCTAAACATTTAAAAGCACACCACTGATATTCTGAACAGGGATGAATGTAGCTTAGTGGTTCACAACACAGCCTCTGAATCTGATCTTGTCCATTAATATCTCTGTGCTCTTGCACAGTTTTCTTAAATAAGTAGTGGCCTAGTCTCTTCATCTGTAAAATGGTTTGTAAATCTTTTGAAGCACTTAGCACTATGTGTGGATTGGAACTTTAAGTGACCAGTAAATGCTAACTGTAATCACTATCAACCACAAGATGGAGCCATGAACTACAGAATGGGCCAGTGGATTTAGTCTTATGTTCAAGAGAACTAGTAAAATAGACAAGTTAGGTTTTTTCATAATTTACTTAGTTCTTTATATATAATTGTATGCCTTAGGAGCCAGAGTATAGGGAGAAATCAATTGCATTCTCTGAAAAACCTACAAAGAAGAGGGTTTTTATACTTGTATAAAAACATATATGCTTTCCTAATATTTATTTTTTTATTTATAGGGGTAATCAGGAAGTGATTAGTTCAAGCAGAGGAACATAAGATGGTAACGTTTAAGGCCTGAGAAAATAACATAAGTTAAAAAAAACCCAATAAGGTGGAATAAGTTTTAAATTTGTAGATGGACATCTTCCAAGTTGTAAATTTATTACAACTTGAGACTAGAATTATCATATCATGAACTTTCTCTGATTATACTCTTCTCTTTTTTACCAAGAGATTCCATTTCTGTATTTTAATTTCAGAGTCAGAATGACTGCCATATGTGAAATGCACTTTCTTGAGTGTTCTGAATTCCATTTGTTACAAAAAGGCAAAAAAAGAAAAATTGAGCAACAGGTTATATACGTTGCAGGCCCTCCACTCTGGATATAAGATAGGACCCTTCAATTCCCTGTAACATGGCTTTGTGATGATGCCAGTGAGGTCACCCCGTTCTCTTTGCCTGAAAACAAGCTTCCTACTTCTGTAGTTTTTGCTTGACAGTGTGAATCCTACTTCTGAATTCAAAGTGGGGGAGTGGGTTAGTAAGTATAAAGTATAAATTCCTCAGTGTAAGTTTAGAGCTAGAAGGCGTTTTCTGCAAGTGATTGTAGGAGGCCCTGTCTGTAAGGAAATAAAATCAGTCAAGAAGTTCAAGTCATAAATGGGGAAGGCACCAATGCACATCAAATTTGAAAACTGAAGTATGACTTTAAAAGGAGAAAATAGTGGAAGAATTTGTGGATAAGACATGAGAGACTAGAAGACTTGCAGAGTATAGGAGTTTTGATGGTTGAGAAACTTGTCCATAAAGTTTATCTGCTTCCCAACAGTGGTGGGAAGGTGGACAGTACTGCTTAATGATCTGGACCAAATGTTCTTATTCTCTTTCCTCTTTTTAAGGTCTGTTTCTAAGCAATAAAACTTGGAAGAGTAGGGGACAAGATGGCGGGGAAGTAGGAGGAGGCGCCTTTTCAACCTATACCCTAAAGTGAGTTGATTACCTACCAAAGAACTCTGATCACCCATGAAATCAGCCTGAGATCAGAATTACACACATCTGGATCTCTACAGGGGCAGAAGACACCAGTGGGCAGGTAAAGCAGGGTGGGAAAGGCGGACTGATATCAGAAGATAAACAAAAGGGGGAGGGAGCCACCAGAGGTGACCAGTTGGAAAGTAATACCCCTAATACGAGTGAGAGTGCCCTGTGTCTGGGGACCAGCATTAACTTGGAGACTGGTTGAAAGCACTCCAAAAGAGCAAAAGATCACGGGGGGCGGGGGGGGGGAAATTGTGGGAATCAGGGTGGCTAGGGACAGGGGCTTAAGTCCCCGGTCCCAGGACAGCCTCCCCTGGCACTGAGCCAGAGAGAGTGCGGTGGAGAAACCAGGTCTTGGTCCCTGAGCCGCCAGCGCGCCCGAGATTGCATGGGTTCTGGCCCCTGTGAGGGGATGGGAGCCACGCCGGATAGCAGAACGTGCGAGCCCTGCTACAGAGCCTGAGATGCGCGCCCCTCATCCTCCCCTGAGAGAGGTACAAAGGCCCAGCCAGCGATCTTTGACACATGCCATTGTTTCAGAGCCTAAGATGCGCACCCCAAACTCTCTCCTGAGAGAGGTGCATGAAGGCCCAGCCTGGTGCTTTCAGACCTGCGCCCTGTTCTCAGAGCCTGAGATGTGCGCGTGACCCACAGCCTCCCCTGAAAGACGTGCATGCAAGCCGGGCACTCTTAGACCCAGAAAGACCAGGCACTCCCAGCCCGGGCCAGCAGGAAAATCTCAGTGTGTGATCGCTGCTTGAAACCTCTCTGGTGGTCTGGAGCTGCCCAAACAGCTGCCGCTGCTTTGGTTTTAGGTACAAGCAGAAGATCCTGCGTCCCCAGGGACCGTGACTCGGAACCTGCTCTGCCAGCAGCCAAGGGAGGATTTATGTGGGCTCTGCAACACCCACAGAAGAACAGACTGAGCCTTCTCTCTGAAAGGGAGGCCAGGGTGCAGTTTGCTTTCCTCTAAACCTACAAAAACCATCAAAAGCGGTCAAGGCGAGAGGAAAAAAAAAAAAAAAGGTGAACAAACATAAAAACCTCCAGAGAACAAAACCTGAAAAAACCGCTTTCCTCAGAGCCCACCCCCTTGAGGGGGACTGGAGGACTTAACTCAGGGAACATCATTGACTGAAAACCCACGTGGCAGGCCCCTCCCCCAGAAAACCAACCAGGAAAGAAAAAAAAAAAAAAAAGACTACAAGAGAACCACCACCACTACTTCATAGGCCAACTTTTATTTTTAATTTGTTCCCACTATTCTGGCTCATTTTTTTATATAGATAACTTTTTAACCTATTTACCATCACAGCGAGCTGTCCATTACATCAAATTCCATAATAACCTTCTAACCTGAACTTTTTGATACATACACCTGTCTTTTTCTTTGGATTTCTATTTTTTTTATTTTTTTAAATTTTAGTTTAATTTAGTCTAGTTTATTCCTTTTTTATTTTTATTTTCTAATATTCATATAGAGTTAAACTTCAAAGTAATCCCCTTTCCCCAATCAATACTACCCCTATAGGTAAACCAATTTTTAATACCCCTTTAGCCTAGGAAAGTTGAGTCCTTTAACAAAGATATCAAGATACAACCAGGAAGAATCAAATCAACCTTCCTCGCCTACACTGAGAATTTATAACCACTCTCCCATCTTTTTCTTCCACCAGTGTTTCTGTGTTTTTGTGTTTGTCCTGATAGTATATAAATCTTACACTTGGGGTTCTTTTTGACAAGGTTCTTCCTTTATTTGCATATATATTTTTTTTCTCTTGTTATATACTTTTATCGGTCTTTTTGTTTGTCTGTTTTTGTTTGTATACCTCATAAATCTTACCTTGGGGCCCATTTGGGCTGAACCTTCTCTTTCATCTTCCCCTTCTTTCCTCTCTCTCTCTCTCTCTCTTTTTCTTTTCTTTTTTCTCTCATTTGGGTGGGGAATCCTGATTGCTCAGAAGTGTTCCAGGGTGCACCCAGACTGCACCACGGTCGATACAACCAGCTACATCTGTTCAGTCATCTCTCACCAAAATGACTAGGAGGAGGAATGCCCAACAGAAGAAAAATACAGAGGATGGACCTTCTGCAACAGAGCTAACGGCTATCAACATAGACAATATGTCGGAAAGAGAATTCAGGCTAACAATTATCCAGGCAATAGCTAGGTTGGAGAAAGCCATGGATGACCAAATGGAATTGATTAGGGCCGAGCTGAAAGCGACCAGACAGGATGTTCACAATATTAGGGCAGAGCTAAAAGCTGCCAGGGCTGAGGTTCACAATGCTCTCAATGAGTTCCAATCTAATCTAAATTCTCTCAAATCTAGGGTAACTGAGACAGAAGATAGAATTAGTGATCTGGAGAAAGATAGAGAGAAAGGATCAAGAGGAAGCCTAGAACAAACAGCTTAGAAACCATGAAAACAGAATCAGGGAAATAAATGACGCCATGAAACGTTCCAACGTCAGAATTATTGGAATCCCTGAAGGGGAGGAGAAAGAAAGAAGTCTAGAAGATATAGTGGAACAAGTTCTTCATGAACATTTTCCCAATCTCGCGAATGGAACCAGCGTTCATGTACTAGAGGCCGAACGGTCTCCACCCAAGATAATAGATTCCAGAAAAACATCAAGGCACCTGATAGTCAAATTGAGGAATCATAATTGTAGGTATAATCTCTTGAAAGCCGCTAGGACAAAGAGCCTCCTTACTTACAGAGGAAAGCCCATCAAAATAACGTCAGACTTGTCCACAGAGACCTGGCAAGCCAGAAAGGGCTGGCAAGATATATTCAGGGCACTAAATGAGAAGAACATGCAGCCAAAAATACTTTATCCAGCAAGACTGACATTCAAAATGGATGGAGAGATAAAGAGTTTCCAAGACCGGCAAGGCTTAAAAGACTATGCAACCACCAAGCCGACACTGCAGGAAATATTAAGGGGGATTCTATAAAAGAGGAAAAATCCTAAGAATAGCATTGAACAGAAATACAGAGACAATCTACAGAAAGAAAGACTTCAAAGGTAACATGATGTCAATAAAAAGGTATCTATCAATAATCACTCTCAATGTGAATGGCCCAAATGTGCCCATAAAATGGCACAGGATTGCAGATTGGATAAAACGACAGGACCCATCCCTATGTTGTCTACAAGACATATGGAGACCCATTTTGAACCTAAAGATACACCCAGACTGAAAGTGATGGGATGGAGAAGCATCTTTCATGCCAATGGGCATCAAAAGAAGGCTGGGTAGCGATTCTCATATCAGATAAATTAGATTTTAAACTAAACACTGTAGTCAGAGATACAGAAGGACACTACATCATTCTTGAAGGGACTATCCACCAAGATGATCTAACAATTGTAAATATCTATGCCCCCAATATGGGAGCAGCCAATTACATAAGAAAACTGTTAATCAAGATAAAGAGTCATATTGATATGAATACATTAATAGTGGAGATCTTAACACGCCTCTCTCAGAAATAGACAGATCATCGAAGCAGAAAATCAATAAAGAAACAAGAGCATTGAATGACACATTGGACCAGATGGACCTCATAGATATATACAGAATATTCCACCCTAAAACAACAGAATACACATTCTTCTCAAGTGCACATGGAACCGTCTCAAGAATAGACCACATACTGGGTCACAAATCAGGACTCAACCGATACCAAAAGACTGAGATTATTCCCTGCATATTCTCAGATCACAATGCTTTGAAACTAGAGCTCAATCACAAGGAAAAGTTCAGAAGGAACTCAAACACCTGGAAGCTAAAGACCACCTTGCTTAAGAATGCTTGGGTCAACAAGGAGATCAAAGAAGAACTGAAACAATTCATGGAAACCAATGAGAATGAAGACACTTCAGTCCAAAACCTATGGGATACAGCAAAGGCGGTCCTAAGGGGGAAATACATAGTCATCAAAGCCTCCCTCAAAAAAATTGAAAAATCCAGAACACACCAGCTATCTCTACACCTTCAAGAAGTGGAGAATCAACAACAAATCAAACCAACTTCACACATAAGAAGGGAAATAATCAAGATTAGAGCTGAGATCAATGAGGCAAAAACCAGAGATACAGTAGAACGTATCAATGAAACTAGAAGCTGTTTTTTTAAAGAATCAATAAGATCGATAAACCATTGGCCACACTAATCCAAAAGAAAAGAGAGAAAGCCCAAAATAATAAAATTATGAATGAAAAGGGAGAGATCACAACTAACACCAAGGAAATAGAAACAATCATCAGAAGTTATTATCAACAATTATATGCCAATAAGCTAAGCAACCTAGATGAAATGGATGCATTCCTGGAAAACTATAAACTCCCAAAATTGAGCCAGGAAGAAATCCACAACCTAAATAGACATATCTAGTAATGAGTTAGAAGCAGTGATCAAAAACCTCCCAAAAAACAAGAGCACAGGACCTGACGGATTCCCTGGGGAATTCTACCAAACTTTCAAAGAAGAAATAACAACAATTCTCCTGAAGCTGTTTCAAAAAATTGAAGCAGAAGGAAAACTTCCAGTCTCTTTCTATGAAGCCAGCATTACCCTGATCCCCAAACCAGGCAAAGACCCTACCAAAAAGGAGAATTTCAGACCAATATCACTGATGAATATGGATGCTAAGATTCTCAACAAGATCCTAGCAAACAGGATCCAAAAGCACATTAAAAAGATTATCCACCATGACAAGGTGGGATTCATTCCTGGGCTACAAGGATGGTTCAAACATCCCAAATCAATCAATGTGATAGAACAAATAAATAAAAAAAGAGAGAAGAAACACATGGTCCTCTCAATTGATGCAGAAAAAGCATTTGACAAAATCCAGCATCCGTTCCTGATTAAAACTCTTCAAAATATAGGGATAGAGGGAACATTCCTGAACTTCATAAAATCAATCTATGAAAAACCCACAGCAAATATCATCCTCAATGGGAAAAAGATTGCAACCTTCCCGTTCAGATCAGGAAAAGTACAAGGATGCCCACTCTCACCACTCTTGTTCAACATAGTATTAGAAGTCCTAGCAACAGCAATCAGACAACAAAGAGAAATAAAAGGTATCCAAATTGGCAATGAAGAAGTCAAACTATCTCTCTTTGCAGATGACATGATTCTTTATATGGAAAACCCAAAAGACTCCACCCCAAACTACTAGAACTCATACAGCAATTCAGTAATGTGGCAGGATACAAAGTCAATGTACAGAAATCAGTGGCTTTCTTATACACTAACAATGAAAATACAGAAAGGGAAATTAGAGAATCGATTCCATTTACTATAGCACCAAGAACCATAAGATATCTGGGAATAAACCTAACCAAAGAGGTAAAGGATCTGTACTCGAGGAACTACAGAACATTCATGAAAGAAATTGAAGAAGACACAAAAAGTGGAAGACCATTCCATGCTCTTGGATCGGAAGAATAAACATTGTTAAAATGTCTATACTGCCTAGAGCAATCTATACTTTTAATGCCATTCTGATAAAAATTCCACCGGTATTTTTCTAAGGGCTGGAACAAATAATCCAAAAATTTATATGGAACCCGAAGAGACCCTGAATCGCTAAGGAAATGTTGAAAAACAAAAATAAAACTGGGGGCATCACGTTACCTGATTTCAAGCTTTACTACAAAGCTGTGATCACCAAGACAGCATGGTACTGGCATAAAAACAGACACATAGACCAGTGGAACAGAGTAGAGAGCCCAGATATAGATCCTCCACCCTATGGTCAGCTAATCTTCGACAAAACAGGAAAAAATATACAGTGGAAAAAAGACAGTCTCTTCAATAAATGGTGCTGGGAAAACTGGACAGCTATATGTAGAAGAATGAAACTCGACCATTCTCTTACACTGTACACAAAGATAAACTCAAAATGGATAAAAGACCTCAACGTGAGGCAGGAATCCATCAGAATCCTAGAGGAGAACATAGGCAGTAACCTCTTCGATATCAGCCACAGCAACTTCTTTCAAGATATGCCTCCAAAGGCAAAGGAAACAAAAGCCAAAATAAATTTTTGGGACTTCATCAAAATCAAAAGCTTCTGCACAGGAAAGGAAACAATCAACAAAACAAAGAGGCAATCCACGGAATGGGAGAAGATATTTGCAAATGACAGTACAGACAAAAGATTGATATCCAGGATCTATAAAGAACTCCTCAAACTCAACACACACAAAACAGATAATCATATCAAAAAATGGGCAGAAGATATGAACAGACACTTCTCCAATGAAGACATGCAAATGGCTATCAGACACATAAAAAAATGTTCATCATCACTAGCCATCAGGGAGATTCAAATTAAAACCACATTGAGATACCACCTTACACCAGATAGAATGGCCAAAATTAACAAAACAGGAAACAACATGTGTTGGAGGGGATGTGGAGAAAGGGGAACCCTCTTACACTGTTGGTGGGAATGCAAGTTGGTGCAGCCTCTTTAGAGAACAGTGTGGAGATTCCTCAAGAAATTAAAAATGGAACTTTCCTATGACCCTGCCATTGCACAACTGGGTATTTACCCCAAAGATACAGATGTATTGAAAAGAAGGGCCATTGTACCCCAATGTTTATAGCAGCAATACCACGGTCGCCAAACTGTGGAAAGAACCAAGATGCCCTTCAATGGAGGAATGGATAAGGAATATGTGGTCCATATACACTATGGAGTATTATGCCTCTATCAGAAAGGATGAATACCCAACTTTTGTAGCAACATGGATGGGACTGGAAGAGATTATGCTGAGTGAAATAAGTAAAGCAGAGAGAGTCAATTATCATATGGTTTCACTTATTTGTGGAGCATAACATATAGCATGGAGTACAAGGGGAGTTAGGAGAAGGGAGTTTGGGGAAATTGGAAGGGGAGGTGAACCATGAGAGACTATGGACTCTGAAAAACAATCTGAAGGGTTTGAAGAGGTGGGGTCATGGGAGGTTGGGGGAACCAGGTGGGGTATTAGAGAGGGCACGGATTGCATGGAGCACTGAGTGTGGTACAAAAACAATGAATACTGTTAATCTGAAAATAAATTTAAAAAATGATTTTAAAAATTTGGAAGAATTTTTCGAGGTATTTCCATGATACTGACTGTCTCACCTTGTGTCTGGAATATAAGAGTTATCCATTAGGTGAGTATTAAGTGAATTTTCACTAAACTGTAAATTATTCATAACAAAATTCCATAGGAATTTATAAAACTAAAGGGAGTGAGAGGTGTTGGAGAGGGTTTAAAGGTCTAAAACCTCATGAGGCTCCCTACTACCATGGTGGAATCTCAGGTATTCAGAAGCAGATGGCCAGCATACATTTTGAAATGAAAGATCATGAATTCACCTATTTAGCCAAAAGATGAATGATAAGTCACTGCACCCTAACTTCATCAAGCCAATATCATTGCTTTCCAGAAAATAACACAATAACAACTATTTCAAACATAGAGATTCTGAGGATACCTGTGTGGCCCAGGCGGTTAAGTGTCTGACTCTTGATTTCAGCTCAGGTCTTGATTTCAGGATGCTGAGTTCAAGCCCCTGCACTAGAGCAGAAAGGAAGGAAGGAAGGGTGAAAGGGAGAATAGGAGATAGGGAGGGAGTTAGGGAGGGAGGGGGATGAAAGAGAAAGAAAGAGAAAGAGAGAAAGAAAAAGAAAGGAAGGAAAGGAGGGAGGTAGAGGGACAGAAAGAAAGGACATAGGGATTCTGGACCCATTTGACTGCTTGTCATCTCTAGATTGGTATTATGATCTCTATTTAAAAAGATAAATAATGAAATTTTTTAAAAAGATGAATGATGAAATAATGAGCAGCATTCAAGAAGAACTGCTTTATCCCTTGTAAGGTTCTCTAAAAGAAATATATACACTTACTACCAATGCCTCCTCATCTATACATGTATTTCAGTAACTAGTCAACAGAATAAGATCTTTAAAAAAAAATTGAAAAGAAGGGCCATCTGTACCCCAGTGTTTATAGCAGCAATGGCCACGGTCACCAAACTGTGGAAAGAACCAAGATACCTTTCAATGGATGAATGGATAAGGAAGATGTGGTCCATATACACTATGGAGTATTATGCCTCCATCAGAAAGGATGAATACCCAACTTTTGTAGCAACATGGATGGGACTGGAAGAGATTGTGCTGAGTGAAATAAGTCAAGCAGAGAGAGTCAATTATCATATGGATTATCATATGGTTTCACTTATTTGTGGAACATAACAAATAGCATGGAGGACAAGGGGAGTTAGAGAGGAGGACGGAGTTGAGGGAAATTGGAAGGGGAGGTGAACCATGAGAGACTATGGACTCTGAAAAACAATCTGAGGGTTTTGAAGGGGCAGAGGATGGGAGGTTGGGGGAACCAGGTGGTGGGTATTAGAGAGGGCACGGATTGCATGGAGCACAGGGTGTGGTGCAAAAACAAGGAATACTGTTATGCTGGAAAAAAAAAAAAAAGAATGCAGTTAAAACAAACAAACAAAAAAAATTGACAAAATGGTGGGCCCTGTGTATAGCAGAAAAGTACAGGAGACAAACACAAAAAGATTAGTTTAATTATAATAGACAAAAAGAGGAAACTGCATGCTTAAACAGCAAATCCTGTCGGGCACCTGGGTGGCTCAGTGGGTTAAAGCTTCTGCTTCCGGCTCAGGTTATGATCCTGGGGTCCTGGGATCGAGCCCTGCATTAGGTTCTCTGCTCAGCAGGGAGCCTGCTTCCCCCTCTCTCTCTGCCTGCTTCTCTGCCTACTTGTGATCTCTCTCTCTCTCTCTGTGTCAAATATATAAATAAAATCTTTTAAACAACAAACCCAGTTAATACAAATTGAGATATGTGCTTAATTATTCATGTATTTGTGACTGGTATTTATATCTTCTATGTGTCGTACATCCTGCCTACTTGGTGCTGGAATATTAATATATATTAGTTATGGTCCCGGAGTTGAGGTCCTCAGATGCTGGCCAGGGCCCAGGTAAAAACAGTAACAACAACACCGAATCATAACAAAATGAGGAGACACATATGAGGTGGCCACAGGAAAATGGATGCAAGGAACAGTTGGGAGTAGTGACTCCTTATAATTAACTGCATCAGAGGCTGGCATTTAAAAAATTGAAACTTAAGTAGGACTTGATTAGATGAGCAATAGAAGATCATAGTCAATGATTTTGTCATTAGTATTTGCATGTTTGGAAAGAGATAATTATTAGGAAAGAAAGAATGATAGGGAAGTCCGTAGCTATGGATTGAGAATTAGAAAAACTAGGTAAAGAAAAGACATCATCTCAAAGTCAGAAGTAACAGAGCTAGGTTGTTGCAACCCAATGTCACAGTTTACTGAGTAATTCTTCAGTCCTGCACTGCAGTTACGTCCATCAATTATACATACCCTCTTATCACAGAATTCCTTTTCTTTTTAATTTTTCTAAAATTTTAATTCCAGTATAGTGAACATATAGTGTTCTATTCGTTTCTGGTGTACAACATAGTGATTCAACATTCTATATGTTACTCAGTGTTCCATCGTGATGAGTATGATAAGTATGCTCCTTCATCCCCATCACCTCTTTTAGCCATCTCCCCACCAACCTCCCCTCTGCTAACTACTCTCCTTTGTATTCTCTGTTCTCTGTAGTTAAGATATTTTGCTCTTCTAAACACAAAACAAAAAGTGTCCATATGTCCATGTATATATTAGTGTTCTTATCAATACTCTGCAAAAGCTGAAACCAACTCTGCTCATCAACATGGAATAGATAAATATGTAGTGTTATAGTCACTCAACAGAAAACAATGATTCTTTTTTTTTTTTTTAATTTACGTTATTGCTTCTGTAGTGAGTTACACAGTGAGGATTCAAACCCAGACAGTCTTGCTCCCGTGCTGAGTATTTTTTTGTTTTTTTTTTTGTTTTAATTTTATTTTTTTTTCAGCATAACAGTATTCCTTGTTTTTGCACCACACCCAGTGCTCCATGCAATCCGTGCTCTCTCCAATCAATACCCACCACCTGGATTCCCCAACCTCCCACCCCCCGCTGCTTCAAACCCCTCAGATTGTTTTTCAGAGTCCATAGTCTCTCATGGTTCACCTCCCCTTCCAATTTCCCTCAACTCCGTTCTCCTCTCTAACTCCCCTTGTCCTCCATACTATTTGTTATGCTCCACAAATAAGTGAAACCATATGATAATTGACTCTCTGCTTGACTTATTTCACTCAGCATAATCTCTTCCAGTCCCATCCATGTTGCTACAAAAGTTGGGTATTCATCCTTTCTGATGGAGGCATAATACTTCATAGTGCATATGGACCACATATTCCTTATCCATTCGTCCGTTGAAGGGCATCTTGGTTCTTTCTACAGTTTGGCAACCATGGCCATTGCTGCTATAAACATTGGGGTACAGATGGCCCTTCTTTTCAATACATCTGTATCTTTGGGGTAAATACCCAGTAGTGCAATGGCAGGGTCATAGGGAAGCTCTATTTTTAATTTCTTGTGGAATCTCCACACTGTTCTCCAAAGTTGGCTGCACCAACTTGCATTCCCACCAACAGTGTAAGAGGGTTCCCCTTCTCCACATCCTCTCCAACACATGTTGTTTCCTGACTTGCTAATTTTGGCCACTCTAACTGGTGTAAGGTGGTATCTCAATGTGGTTTTAATTTGAATCTCCCTGATGGCTAGTGATGATGAACATTTTTTCATGTGTCTGATAGCCATTTGTATGTCTTCATTAGAGAAGTGCCTGTTCATATATTCTGCCCATTTTTTGATATGATTGTCTGTTTTGTGTGTGTTGAGTTTGAGGAGTTCTTTATAGATCCTGGATATCAACCTTTTGTCTGTACTGTCATTTGCAAATATCTTCTCTCATTCCATGGGTTGTCTCTTTGTTTTGTTGACTGTTTCCTTTCCTGTGCAGAAGCTTTTGATTTTGATGAAGTCCTCTCAACTGATGCAGAAAAAGCATTTGACAAAATCCAGCATCTGTTCCTGATTAAAACGCTTCAAAATATAGGGATAGAGGGAACATTCCTGAACCTCATAAAATCTATCTATGAAAGACCCACAGCAAATATCATCCTCAATGGGAAAAAGCTCGCAGCCGGCCCACTAAGATCTGGAACACGACAAGGATGCCCACTCTCACCACTCTTGTTCAACATAGTATTAGAAGTCCTAGCAACAGCAATCAGACAACAAAGAGAAATAAAACGTATCCAAATTGGCAATGAAGAAGTCAAACTCTCTCTCTTCGCAGATGACATGATTCTTTATATGGAAAACCCAAAAGACTCCACCCCAAACTACTAGAACTCATACAGCAATTCAGTAACATGGCAGGATACAAAGTCAATGTACAGAAATCAGTGGCTTTCTTATACACTAACAATGAAAATACAGAAAGGGAAATTAGAGAATCGATTCCATTTACTATAGCACCAAGAACCATAAGATACCTGGGAATAAACCTAACCAAAGAGGTAAAGGATCTGTACTTGAGGAACTACAGAACTTGAGGAACTACAGAAAGAAATTGAAGAAGACACAAAAAGTGGAAGACCATTCCATGCTCTTGGATCAGAAGAATAAACGTTGTTAAAATGTCTATACTGCCTAGAGCAATCTATACTTTTAATGCCATTCTGATAAAAATTCCACCGGTATTTTTCAAAGAGCTGGAGCAAATAATCCAGAAATTTGTATGGAACCAGAAGAGACCCTGAATCGCTAAGGAAATGTTGAAAAACAAAAATAAAACTGGGGGCATCACGTTACCTGATTTCAAGCTTTACTACAAAGCTGTGATCACCAAGACAGCATGGTACTGGCATAAAAACAGACACATAGACCAGTGGAACAGAGTAGAGAGCCCAGATATAGATCCTCCACCCTATGGTCAAATAATCTTTGACAAAACAGGAAAAAATATGCAGTGGAAAAAAGACAGTCTCTTCAATAAATGGTGCTGGGAAAACTGGACAGCTATATGTAGAAGAATGAAACTCGACCATTCTCTTACACCATACACAAAGATAAACTCAAAATGGATAAAAGACCTCAACGTGAGGCAGGAATCCATCAGAATCCTAGAGGAGAACATAGGCAGTAATCTCTTCGATATCAGCCACAGCAACTTCTTTCAAGATATGTCTCCAAAGGCAAAGGAAACAAAAGCCAAAATAAACTTTTGGGACTTCATACCGTGCTGAGTTTTAGCCTTCACTACATTAAGTGTCTGAAAGCATGCTGAATTCATATCCTGATGCTGAAGAACATTATACAAAAATCTTTCCTACCTGTCTTCTTTCAACCTCTGTCCATCACCTTCACTAGGACAGCCAGACTGAACCAGTAATCTCAACTCTGGAAGACTACATCCCATGCTATACTCTGTCTTTCACAGAATTATGATGTACTTAATTCTGGTGTTATATGCATGGAAGAGAGTATTTACTAGCTACCCTCCCCCACCAGAACCTACTACTCTCTCTTTCTCTTTTTTAAAGATTTAATTTATTTGACAGAGAGACATCACAAGTAGGCAGAGAGGCAGGAAAGAGAGAAAAAGGAGGAAGCAGGCTGTGTGCCGAGCAGAAAGCCCAATGCAGAACTTGATCCTAGGAGCCTGAGATCATGACCTGAGCCAAAGGTACATGCTTAACCCACTGAGTCACCCAAGTACTCAGAACCTACTACTCTTTAGAGAAGCATCAAATCTAACTATATTCTCATACAAACACAGTAGGTGGAATGTAAGAAAAGCCACATATAATAGAATCTTATCCCATCTAAATGTCTGTTCTTTAATTTAAGTGGACCCCATCTATTTTAGCAATCAGCAAAGTAGAAAAGTAAGGGGTGGATGTTCCTGGTTGATTTCAGCAAATCCTTGGACTTGCCTCCGTTTCTCTGTACCTGCTGTTTGTTCTCACTCCCAAACAACCTTGACCCTGTTTCAAATCTTTTATCTGCTGTTCAACCTCAAGTAAACATCTGGTTCTATAGCTTTATGA
>NW_022631397.1:0-100033 GCF_010015895.1 Lontra canadensis
GCGTGTAACATGCTTACAACAGAATGAGGCCAGTGTTGAGAGCCAGGCACACGCTTGTTTCCTAAGCTCGTCCGTGAAGCACTTGACATAGGCTGTGGGCTTGACACAGGTGAGTGTGCTGGCTCTCTCACCCCCCACCTCTTCCCTGGCTGCAGGGGAGAGGGGCTTCTCATGAGTCGTCATAGCCTCATAGCTACACCCCAGCCTACAGAAACATCAGGGAGCTAAACGCGGAGGGATGTGCTGTTTTTCCAAACAGAGATCACACGCAGACATGGAGCGAGCCCCCATAGCAACAGTAATGGTGCTCGGTTCCCAGGTTTCCGCGGAGGAGGGAGGTACAAGTCATGCTCAGAGGGGACTCCGGCTTAACGGGTTTCTGCCTCTGAGTTCTCCTCCAAAAGCTCTCTTCAACGTGCTCCTTTTGAATTCCTGATCCAAGTGCTCCCTTTCACTCTGCAAGGCTGATATTGCTGCGAGCACGACAGCTTTGTTGTGTATTGTTGTTTGCGCTCTAAGTACCAGATCATTTGCTCCAATTATGACTTAATCCCTTTAGTCTGTGACAAGAGTATCATTCCCAGTGGGCGCAGGAGGAGACCGAGGTTCAGAAAGGTTGCCCAACTAGCACAAGTTTGCTCAGTACGGAAGCAGTGGTAGGAATTGAACCTAAGAGTGTCTGACTCCGAAGGCAGTGCTCTCAGCACTGGTTCTCAGCACTGGCTACACGCTGGCATCAGCTGGGGAGCTTTGCAAATGCTGGCTGTGGGGTGCGGCCTGGACAGCTGGTTTTAGAAAGCTCTCCAGGAGATCCACCAGGTAGCCAGGCTGGCAGGAGAGGTCCAGGGGACAGAGGAGCATGGCCATGGGAAATGCATCCAACACAAGATGCAAAATCTACAGGGCGCATGAGTGGCTCAGTCAGTTAAGTGTCTGCCTTCGGCTCGGGTCATGATCCCAGAGTCCTGGGATCAAGTCCCACATCAGGATACCTGCTCAGTGGGGAGTTTGATTCTCCCTCTCCCTGTTTCCCCCACTTGCGTGCCCCTCCCTCTCTCTCAAATAAACAAATAAAATCTTTAAAAAGGGTGGGGGAGAAGATACACAATCCATGAGGCTCTAATCCCTCCCCCAGCAAAGATAGGATGACCCCCTGTGCCTTCGTGAGCCAGCTCGACCCAGCCTGCCAGTGACAATTTCATCATTAAAGACCAGACCCCAGCCAGACACAGGTCTAGAACTTCTAGAAAGCTGCAACTCTGCAAAGAGTCAGCAAGAAGGAAGCATGTCTTGGGGCAGAATTTGTTCTCGGAGCCCCTCCTGACCCCCGACCATCACCTGGGGTGGAGGCTCAGCGTGTGGTCCCCTGATCTGGCCTGGGCATCTGTCCACTCTCATGGTTCAGCTTGGGCACAGCTTTCTGACCTTTTAGTCCTTTATTAGCATGGGATCATCACTTCAAAGGAAATCTCAGCAATTTGGTTTCTCCAGACTTTGACTGGAGCCCATTCATTTTGACATCCCAATGAAATGCAGTCCACAGCCCCTAAAAGAATTTAAGTTCTAATCCTGCTTCTGCCACTTTTGAACTGAGTGGCCATGGGCTGGTTGCTTAACTTCTCTGCATCTCAGTTTCATCATCTGTAAAATGGGCACTTACCTCATACTCAGACAAAGATGACCAGAATTCAATGAGATAGTAATGTAACGTTCTTAGCCAGTGCCTGGCATGCAGGAAGTGCTCAATAAAGACAACCGTTACTAGCTTGACTGTAATAAGAGAGGGAGAGCAAACCCCGAGTCCCACAGGTCCACAATGGGCCTGGGGATTCCTAGCCTATGTGGCCCACAGCTCTGAGGCTTTGTCATTGTCCTGCTGCTGGAGATGGATCCCTGGTGGTCATTGTCTGGGTCAGAGGCTGGCCAGCTCCTCCGGATATGCTGCCCACCTCCTCTCTGCACTGGCTATAATAATGAATAGAATGAACCTGAAGCCTGAGAAATCCACCAGGAGCCACCAGCCCTCACACTACTGCTATGGCTTTCTTGTTCCATTCCCTACCGCCACTATTCTAGTTCTTATTCCCACCCTGCCTCGAGCCTCAGGCCCACGAGTGCTTTCTCGACCCAGCTGAAGCCACATAAATCCTTTTAAAACCCTGTGATCATCTGGCTACAATTTTCCATGGTTCCCCAGTCCTTCCATCTCAGCCAGCCTCTAGAGGTTTCTTGTGACCCGACCTCTCCATGGTCCTTGGCCTCCGCTATGTGTTCCGTGCATCCCACACCTCTTGGAGCTGCCCAGATGTGCCAAGCTTTCTCTTGCCCCTGAGCCTTTGTATATGCTGTTTCTTCTGTCTCCTGGAATCCCCATTCCCTCTTTCCTCTGCTGACCAACTCCTGTCCATCCTTCAGCTCAGGAAGCTGGGGCCTTGAATCTTTCCTTTATGGGCCTCCACAGATCACCTGGGCTTCCTCACAGCATGGTGGTTGAATTCCAAGTGCGAGCGTCCCCAGAGAACCAGAGAGAGGTTATACTGCCTTTATGGCCTTGAAGTCACACGGTATCACTCTCTTTATCACAGGCCCACCCAGACTCAAGGGGAGAGAATACATGGCCCTCACCTGTCCAAGTGAGGGGGGGTCCAAAAGTCCCATCATAAGATGAACCTGTGTAATGGGGAGCTGGTGGTGGCCATTCTTGGAAAATACAAAATGGCACAGGGGGGAAGGTAAATGTCACAACCACATAAGCACAGCAACTGGGGACCCTCCGTGTGGGGACAAATGTCTGGGACGCTCACTGTCTTACAACTAACACCTCGGTCGATGGTGTGGCCTGGCTCTGTTGGGGAAAGTTGGCTATTAGGCCTGTCTGCAAAATGCAGGACGTGTGGGGGAACATTTGCAATGTAGCAGGTTTTGAGTTGGAAAACGCTAAACATTAGTGATCTTAAAAGCTCCCCTGTGGTGCTGACAGCAGGACTTGAGCCACAAGTGACTGCAAAGAGGCAGGAAAGATGGGAAACTTTGCAATTATGCCGCAACTACGCCAGGCCAGCTAAGGATTGCGTCCTCCGAGGTTATCAGAAGAAAAGGGTCCACCTGGCATCTACCCTTCTGAACACGGAAGGGGCCTGTGCTCTGGGCTGCTGCTCCAGTGGGTTTGGGTGTGCACACATTCCATGCAGAGCTTACAGAAGGGAATTACAGGCTTGGCAGGGTAGGGTGCCGGCAGGGGCGGGACCAGCCCAGATGTCCTATCTTCTTTCTCACCATGGGCCTCGCCTCTTTTTTCCTCCTCCTGGCTGAGCCCAAAGCATCCAGATTTCCAGATTGAGAGGAATTCTTCAGGACCCCATGGTTTGGTCCCTGACACCGATTGTGGCTGTTTTCTATGGAGAACCCCCACTCACCCTCAGGCCTTTGGTTGTCCATATGGGTCTCCTAGGCCTCCAGCATTGACATCTGCTGTCTCTTTGCCCAGGAAAGGCAAAGCTGTGTTACTCAGAGCATGTCCTCTCACATCTCGGAACCACTCCTAACAGCAACCGCTGAGCCGCTAGTCTTACCGGGCAGTTAGGGACTAACAACACAAAAGTGCTTCGTATCGGAACCGGAACCAGCTGTGTGGTAAGTGCTCAGTGTCAGTAATGCAGTCCCAGTGCCAAGACCAGAGCAGGAGTGTGGAAAAACAAAGGGTTTTAGGATCAGAAGGCATGAGCTCTTCTGCTTCCAAGAGTGAGCAAACCTTTCACCGAGCACTTATCGAGTACCCATGGTATGCTGTGCCCCAGGCAGTACAGTGGGCACAATGACACACACAATGGGTGCGGTCCCCGCACTTGAGGGCTCACAATCTGGATGGTTCCAGAAACAGCGGGTGTCTAAGTAGACACCTGCAAGGTGAAGAATTAGAGAATGGGGAGATATGGTCTTCCGTGTAGAGGGAACAGAATGAGCGAGGGCCCCGGAATCAGGGATACAGAGATTTCTGGAGCACAGAGCTTGAGCCCAGAGGCAGAGCTAGACAGGGAATAAATAATAAGAAAAACAAATAAAGAAAATATGCAAAATGTTAAGAAGTGGTAATTGTTGAAAAGAAAACTAAAGCAGGAAAGGGACTGAGTGTGTTGGGGTAGGGACGAGCGCTGCTATCTTAAATAGGGGAAAGGCTGTACTAACAAGAGGACATTTGAGTAGAGGCCAAAGAAGTGAGATGGAGTCATGTGTATTTGGGGGAAGAGTATTCCAGGTCAGGGGAATTAAGTGCAAAGGTCCTGAGGCAGGGGTTCCTGTATCTGGGAGGAATAACCAGGAGGCCAGTGCAGTGGGAGCACAGAGGAGGGAAGGGAGTCTCGGGCATGATGGGGCACAGACTGTCCACGCTGTGTGGGCCGCTGAGAGGACTTTGGCTTTTCCCCACGGGAACGGTGGGACTGTTGAGCAGAGGAAGGCAAGAGTTGACTAGGTTTGAACTGGATCCCTCTGGGCCTGTGAGAAGAGGCCTAAGGGCCAGAGAGGAAGCAGGAGAGGTTCTGGCAGCTCAACCAGACGCTACCAGTGGGTGTGGTAAGAGGGGGTTGGGTTCTGGGTATGCTGGGGAAATGAAGTCATTAGAAATCAGAGAGAGAGGGGCGCCTGGGTGGTTCAGTGGGTTAAGCCTCTGCCTTTGGCTCAGGTCGTGTTCCCAGGGTCCTGGGATCAAGGCCCACATCAGTCTCCTTGCTCAGTGGGCAACCTGCTTCCCCCTCTCCTTCTACCTGCTACTCTGCTTGCTTGTGCTCTCTCTGTCAAATAAATACATAAAAATCCTTAAAAAAAAAATGTAAAAAGCCAGAGAGAGAGAAGACAAGATGGAGAGGAGGGGGGAGGGGAGAGGAGAGGAGAGGAGAGGAGAGGAGAGGAGAGGAGAGGAGAGAGCGGCAAACCCATGGTACACATACCTGTTCACTCCTGGGTTCCTGACAGCCCTCATCAGTTGTAACCTTTTCCCCCTTGATCCCAGACTGATCTTCAGACTCCTCCTCAGCCCAAACCTACAGGCTATCACTCCCACCAATCAGAGTCGAAGACCCAGTGAGGTTGGAAGGCAGTCCCGGCTCACACAGGGATGGAAACCATTACTTGTGGGTGTCTCCCACGTGCCCAGCACAGGCTAGTTGCCTTTTTCGAAATTAATTGATTATTATTATTTATTAATATCCAGCTTTACTGAGGTTGTAACGGACATATGGTAGTTGCTTTTTCAAATTCTCTCATTTCAAGATCCACATCAGAAACTGGGGGGGTTGGTGCTAGCATCCCCATTTCACAGATGGGGAAATGGAGGCTCCAGGAGGTCCAGAGACTGGCCCCGGAACTCTCCTGTTAGGAAGTTTAGCATCAGAACCCAAACACGGCTGTCATTTATCCCAGTGCCAGCCTCAGGTCCCCACCAGAGACACCCTTCCCCACCCCACTCAGGCCTCACTCCCCATGCCTGGGCTTCCTGGCCCTGCCAGGACTCTATGTTCCAACAGGCTGGTAGAGGCAGGTGTGGGCAAAGCACACCTGGAGGCTGAGAACGCCGCCTGCCAACCCTCAGGCCAGGCAGGATGGCACGAAGGGGTGCATGCTCCAGTGTCAGGAGCCAGGCCCTGACTGGGGTCTGGCCCAGCCCAGCCCAGGGGCTAAGGGCTAAGTGAGGCCAAGGTCCTCGGTTTCTTCTCTCCTCTGACGCACATACAAGTTCAGGGTCAAGAGTTATTATGTAAAAAGTAGAGCTGAGGACATGGCGTCATTGGTGCCTGGCGATGGGGTCGTTCCCTGTCACCTGGGCCACACTCCTTCTGCTGGGGCATCTTCCTCATAATTAGAAAGTCGATGTGTCTGTCTGTCCCGATGGATCATGGGGTCTTTAAGAGGCTATGATGTCTTAGGAGGACAAAGAGGCTCAGGATTTCATAGGGGCCTCCAGAGCCTGAAGTGGGCTACTGCTCTGTCACTTACTGCTGTGCAGCCTTGGGCTAGTTACTTTCCCTCTCTGGGACTCTTTCTATGTAAAAAGGAGATAGTAATAGTATCTAGCTGATAAGAATTTTGTGAGTGTGGTGAGTGGTCATGCACGTGAAACATTAACACATTATTATTATTATTATTATTACTATTATTATTATTATTATTATCATTATTATTATTACTCATTCCTGACTCTTCAAGATTCACATGGCTCTGGGCAGGCACCCAGTCAGTCTGTGGAGAAAGAGTGTAGCCAGCCTCCCCGAGGTGGTACTCAGCTAGAGGGTCATGAAGAAGAGAAGGGAAGGAGGAGGGAGCCAGGTAAAAGCCCATGTCAGCAACGGCCTTGCTGTATGACCTTGGGCAAGTCTAGTGCCCCTTCTAGATTCATACATGACAGCCCTCCTGGCTTGACAACTCTGTGACTAGACTTTTTTTTGGCACCTGCTGTAGGCCCAGCCCAGGGCCAGGCACTTGGTAAGACCTTGATATCAGAGTTAGAGGGGGGCTTGGGATGCCTGGGCCTCCCAGTCTCAGAGGGGTGCTTGTTTTCCAAGGAGGAGGACAGGGTCTCGTCATTGGGCTTCTGCCACCCCATGCATGTGCTTCCTACCTCCCACTGGTCTGTAAGTTCCAAGGCTGAACCATGCTCTCTCTCAGTACCAGGCCTGCTCCTCCTCCACCTTCTAGTCTCAGGTTGGGTTTCTCTTCCTCCCGGAAGCCTTCCTTGACTCAGGCTCAGTTAGCTGCCTTCCTGGGCCTCCTCAGGGTCCATGCTTCCCCCTTCCACAAGCTGGTCAGGTTTGGGGTCCATCTCCCTCACAGACAGCTATCTTGGTAGGTGGGGGCCGTGGCTGGTCCGTTGCTACAACCTGGGCCCTCACAGAGGACTGGCCACAGCAGGCTTGGGGTACCCTTGACGAATGGTGGATGAATGAGCGGAGGCCGCCTAGGGCTCCCACCTCAGAAGGAAGGGATCTTTGACGCCACCTTATACGGTGCTGAGAAATGGGCCGAAAATGAGGAGGCCCAAGGATCCAGGTCTAAACCCTGGCTCTGCCTTGTGCCATCTGGGCAGACTCCCAAACTGAGTCTCTGTTTCTTTATCTGCCCAAAGAGGCCAATTCTTACTGCCTCTCACACAGGCCCATGCCAAAGCCTGGTCCCCTGCAGTCCTGGAGACAGCGTGGGTGTGGTACTGAAGGCTCTGTGCTGAGTGAGTTTCTGTGTGCTCCCCTCCCAGTCATGGGCTCCCC
This sequence comes from Lontra canadensis, assembly GCF_010015895.1. NCBI lineage: Eukaryota > Metazoa > Chordata > Mammalia > Carnivora > Mustelidae > Lontra > Lontra canadensis. Next base: position 7,257 of record NW_022631397.1, read on the forward strand.
CCCCAACCCACGCTGCCTCATGGGCTCGGCTTCCTGCCGTCAGGCTAGCTCCGCACCAATCCAGCCCCCTGTGCTAAGCGAGGGCTGAGAGCCCCGCAGCGGCCTGTGGAATCAGCGGGTTCCAGCGAAATGTCTGCAAGAGTCCGAGCAGAAATCCAGGCAGGCTGGGTAGCCCCTGCCTCTCCCACCCTGGCTGGGCAACCGCAGCAAGTGACCAGCACCTCAGAGCCTCCATTCTGTCACCTGTTACAAGGCGACGCTCAGCATCATCTCAGGGATGGACAGAGTTACAGACACAGAGCCTGGCACGGCTCTAAGGAGAGGGAGCTCTTCCCTTTGCTAATGTCTTCGGTCCCCTGGGGACTCAGAGCAGGGCTGGGTGTCCTGGATGCCTCTTGGCCACTTGGTACTCTGTCCTATAGCAAACCAGAGGCAAGTCTCTGGCCTGGAAATCTCCTAACGTAACAGCATCTAGAGAAAATAAAATCAGTCTGTCTTGTATCGCAGTTGTCTTTCTGGTACCTTCTGTTTATAGCAGCCATTTCTCACATGTGACGGAGTTTTTTCTTTTTAAATCTGCTGACCTAAGCAACGGTGTTAAGTAGCAGCTGGGAGTTCAAGCCCAGGGATTGTGGGGCCAGGGGTTCCCAGTTCAAATCCCAGCTCCGCGTGTTCATTGCCACATGCTCCCAGACAGTTCTCGCCTCTGCCCCCTTGCCTGTACAGCACAAGGACAGCCCCAGGACCCCTGTCTGGCCTGAGGGCTGTTCTGAGGGTTGATGCATGCAAAGTGCTTATTAGAGCTGGGTCCGGGGCACAGTCAGGTTACCTTCTGCCCCAGAAAACATTTTACCAAGGGAGTTGACACAGAGCGAACGTGTTGGATAAAGCTGGTGACTTGCAGAAATCATGGCCTGGGAAGCACTGGCCTAGGCCACCCGTTCTGCTTGCTCTGGGAAGGCCTGCTGTTACCTGCCTCCCTGGTAAGCCCCCTGGCAGCAGCGTCACCTTTAATCCCCAGGCTGGTAAACATGCGATCAGATTTCCCAGGCTTTGTCCTGTTACTTGGAGCGCTTCTCAGGCCCTGTGCCCTCCTCCCAGCGGTCCTCCCCACCAGCCTGACTCCAAAAGCCTCAGATTCCCTCAGCCATGGACCTCTGCCTCAGTTTCCTCATCTGCGAAATGGGCAGTGAGACCTACCTCTCACCCACTCAATGGGCACAACACTGCTCCGACCTCATAAGTGGGGGTGAGAAACAGAGCTGCCATTCTCTCACGTGTTGTTGCCGTGCTTTGGCTGCCTCAGACACCCGCTGCAGGGCCCCATGCCCCCTGCCCTCCACTGCACACACTCACCTCTCAGCCTCTTCCTGAGCTGGGACCCTCACCCAGAAGGCCCTTCCCATTCTTCGTCCGCTCAGCTTCCCCAGCACTGTGAACATACCACAGTGTGGGGACCAAGGGCACGACCTGCCCCCTGACAGGTGGGCTGCGCAGAGACCAGTCAGACCCTGTTACCGACTGCCGGGGGACTGGAAAAGGGCACTCCACACCTGCACCGACCACATGGGTAACCATCGCCTCCTTGTGAGGTTATCCAGGTAACCTTATTTGTCATGTGCCTGGCAGACACTCAACCTCTCGCTGTGTTCACTGGTCTCATGCATCTATGTGAGTCCGAAACAGGGAGGAAATCCTGCCTTCTGTGGGGTGGTTTCTGGCACTGTCTTTGCTCTTAGCACACACGGAAAAATTCATCCCACCGCATCGTCTCCGCACACAGCTCCCTTGGCAGGGCGGCCGGCGCTCCTCATCCACCCATCTCCACGGCCCCCACCTGTCCCCGTGGCTTCCAGACCTCACATCTGACCCACTTCCCCACCCCTGCTCCTGCCCTCTCACTGCACCTCACTGTCCTCACCTCTCCCGGCCACTCACCCGCTGCCCCCACCGGAGCCAGGGCCAGGCCCCATGACGTCTGATTCCCCACATATGACTCGTGCTTTCCCAGCTGGGCCTCCGGCCCAGAGGCCTCTTGGGCCAGCCCTGTCCTGTCACCTGCTGAAATCTTACTCATACTTCAAGGCCTTGGGCTCTCCACTTTCCTGGACAGAGCTAGGGGCCCCAGGTCAGCCAGGCCTGCCCCTGAATCATGGTTTCCGCCTCTGATCTGCTGCCTGATCTTGGCTAAGTCACCTTTCTTCCTAGAGCCTCAGTTTCTCCAGCTGGAGATTAAGGATAACACAATTTATCAAATGGTTCTGATGCTCCAGGCACCCAGCCAAACATTTCACCAGCATGATTTCATTTTCTCTTTCCAGCTGCACCCTGACGTGGGTGACGACTGTCATTTAAGAGCAATAACTCTGTGTCAAGCCCTGGTCCAAGCGTTTCATATCTATTCATTCATGTAATCTGTAAAACAAAGCCAGAGTCTCTCTCTCTCTATTTTACATAGCAGAAATTAAGTCATGGGATGGTGAAGTGACCAGCCCAAGGTCACATCCAAACAAATGACAGAGTGGGACAGTCTGGCTCCAGAACAGATGTACTAACCGCTTAGTGATGTGATATCTACATATACCCATTTCAAATAAGGAAACGGAGACCCAGAGAGGGAAAGTGATTTGTCCAAGTCCAATGGCTAGGGCATAACAGAACTAAGTCCCCGGCTGGATTGTTCCAAAATGCACACCCACTGTCCTATTCTGTGCCTGGCACAAGGCCAGTCAGGTACTTAGCAGAGCCTCTGCAGGGAGGGTTGAATGGGGCTGCCACTGACTAAGGGAAGATCGCTCTCCCGAGGAATCCATGGGCTCCACTTTGGGACCCCTAAGCCTTTCTGCCTCAGCAGGAAATGAGTTATGAACAACGGTAACTCTCCTAACCTACCTGGAGTCTCCTCGATGAAAGGGGCTTTGCCTCATTCATCCATCCACCTACCCACCCATCTATCTTTCTACCCATCGGCACACACCCCCCTCATCCATCCATACCCACCCACCCCTCCATACATTCACACACCCCCACCCACTCATCCATCCATCTCTCCACCCATCCATCTATCTACCCATCCATCCACCCATCTCTCCACCCATCCCACTATCCACCCATCCATTCCCCCATCCACCCACCCACCAATCCATCCACCCACCCATCCACCCATCTGTTCACCCAATCATCCATCCACCTAGCCATCACTCTACTTTCTATCCATATGCCCATCTATCCATGCACTCATCTACTCTCCCTTCCTTCCTCCTACCCTTCTTCTTACTTTCCTACCTTTCTTCAATCCTGCTTTCATCCATCCATCCATCCATCCATCCATCCATTCCATCCACCTTTCCATCTATCCAGTCAGTCAGCCAGCATCTCTCCCATGCTAGGCTCTGTGCTGGACTGTGCTGAAGACTCAGGTCAATTGTCCCCCATCCCTAATGTCTAGAACTTACTCCCCAGTAAGGGAGACCAACTTATAATTTAGTGGGACATGATGTGACAAATGTTATGTAACTGAGGCAGCATGAAGGGCTGTAATGGACCAGAGAAAGTGGAGGACTCCACCTAGGAGTCAAAGAAGGAGGTGCCCTTTGAAGGACATCTGTATTGGTCAGGGCTCTCCAAAGAAGCAGAACCAATAGAAAGTACATATAAAAGAGATTTATTTTAAGGAATTGTCTCTTGTGATTATGGAAGCTGGCAAGTCCAAAATCTGCAGAGTGGGCCAGGAGCCTGGAGACCCAGGAAGAGCTGATGCTGTGGTTCAAGTCTGAAAAGCATCTGCTCTGGGAGGTCACTTTTTTGTTCTATTCAGGCCTTCAACTGATTAAATAAGACCCACCCCCATTTGGGGGACAATCTACTCAAAGTCCACCTTTTTAAATGTTAATCTCATCCCAAAACCCTCTCACAGAAACATCTAGAATAATGTCTGGCCATATACTGGGGCACTGTGGCCCGGCCAAGCTGACACATAAAATTAACCGTGACGTGAGAAGAGGAACAGGGGTTCAGACCTTTCTAGGCAGTGGAAACAATCCTTGCCTCAGTCCAGGGGTGGGACATGGCTGTGGGACAGTGAGCAGTCCACCAAGGATAGAGAATGTGGACAGGAAGAGGGGCCGGCAAAAGCCGTGAGTGGGTGACTCTGTCTGACACACAGCAGGGGGCATTTGCTGAATTCTCACTTCTCAGACAGATTTGGGGGAAATGGGCTGGTTCACAGCTGACATTGCGATCCCTTCCCCTTCCCCCTCTTTGGGGGCCCTGCCAGGGCCAAGCTGGATGTGGTGGGCAGGGAAGAGAGCCTGGCAGGCCCAGGCCGCTTCAGCTGCTACCTCCAGCTGCCCCTGGGTTAGGGACCTTGTCCCAGCTATCAGGGAGGGGCAGGCTGGGCTGGCTTCTCTTGTCCTCCCGACCCCCTCACTCTGATTCTTCTCACCCCACCCCCATGTCTCTGTTTGCCTTCTCTGTTCTCTGCCCTTCTGTCTCTGGCTGTAGCTGCTTCTCCCCCTGCCCCCCACAACACCTCTCTCTTTTTTGTTCTCTCTCTCTGCCTGTGTGGTACCGGCTCTCCATGTGAGTCACTCTCTCTCTCTCTTTTCATCTCCCAGATAAATGAGGCACACATCAATGGCTCTTTGCCACACAGACATTCAAGTATCCCAAACACAAAGACCATCCAGCTGGAAACATCTCAGAAACCACCTTGTCCAACAGCCGGGATCACTGAGGCCTTTGAGTCTTTCTTTTTTTAAAGATTTTACTTATTTATTTATTTTATTTGTCAGAGAGAGAGAGCGAGAGCGAGAGCACAAGTAGGGGGAGCAGCAGGCAGAGGGAGAAGCAGACTCCCTGCCAAGCAGGGAACCCGATGCAGGACTTGAACCCAGGAGCTTGGGATCATGACCTGAGCGGAAGGCAGACACTTCACTAACTGAGCCACCCAGGCACCCTGAGGCCCTTGAGTCCTGCCCAAGATGGCTCAGCAGGTGGAAGGGGGTAAGGAGTGCTGTCCACCTCCACGGACTCCACAGCGGGCCATCCTTGGAGCTCCCAGTGTCCAGGACCCTACTTTCTCCGCAGCTCCCACAACTAAACCCTCAGAATAGCGGCAGGAGCTTGAAGCGGCAGTAAAACCCAAGGCTCGCAAGGGGCCTGTGGCTGAGGGCCGAGGACACTGCTTGGTGAAGAATGAGCTCCTTGGAAGTTTCAGGGCAACTGAATGTCATGGGGCATCCAGGATGAGGTGGCTGGGGGGGGGCAGATGGCACCTGTGTGCCTCAGTTTCTCCGCCTCTGTCTCTGCCTCAGTGATGTCTCCAGTCCTCAGAGGCTGGGGGCTGGTTGGGGGATTTCCCCCCTGGCTTTAGCCTCTTGTTTCTCTGACTGATTCTGTTGCATTCACTCCGGAGAAAGAGCTTAAGAAGTTCTGACCAGCCGATGTTGTGATCTTGCTAACAATGCCATCCAGAGGATGGGAGGTCTAGACCCTCACCCACCATTGCTGGGGGATCCCAGGCAAGTCCCTGACTTTTCCTGTGCCTCGGTTTCCCTACGTGGGAAATGATTTTACCCCAGAGCCCTTCCAGCTCTGACATGATTCAAATGTGGGAAATTTTGGCAAAAAATCTCAGCCCAGCTATCTAAGTGCAAAATGCCCTCCCCTACCCCCACCAGTGGGGACAGGGAGAAAAGGAAAAGCAGCCTGAGCTCTTGGGGACGAGTTAGTGGGCCCAGATGCCAGAGCCCTCCTGAAGTGGCCTGCCTGCTGACACTGAGGGACACCAGCTGATGGGACTCCTCACCTTTGTATTCTTGGCTGGAGCAACCTCTCACTGGCCCTCTCCAGGTCCCCAAGTCTAACTCTTTTGCAGGCACCCTCCAGGCTCAGCTCAAATGCCTCTTCTTCCAGGAAGACTTCTCCTTCCAGAAAGGTTCCTCACCCAAAGGCTATCATCCTTTCTCCATGTCCCTCCCTCCTTCCATTCTCTCTCTGGTTCTCTGGCTGATTCCTTCTTTCTCATTCCTTGTCTGTCTGTCTGTCTCTCTCTTCTCTCTCTCTGTTCCCATACCTCTCTGGCTCCCTCTTCTTGCAGCTCCCTCAAGCACTTACCAGCCAGAATCCCCCTGGCTCAGCACACAATCCCCCTGGCTCTCTCTTCTCTGGCTTTCAGCATTTGCCTTGAAGTTATGGGTGCGAGCCCCCAGCCATGGGCTCAGACTCACTCACCTCCTCTTTCCAGACCTCAGCACCGACCCCTCTACAAGCCTTGCCCCCCCATGTCCCCCCCCCCCCCCCCCCGCCTTGAATCCCACAGCAGGGCTCTGACAGGGCACACGGCCTGCCTGGGGGTCTCACAGCCTAAGAGTGGCAGTGCCAAGATCAGACCCAGGCCGTCTGACCCACCTTCCCAGCTCCTGAATCATCCCACCATATCTCCATATAGGGTGGGACCCTTGTTGGGCCAGAATCAACTCACAACGGGTCTCTCCAAAGGCAGTGGGGGCCATGGGAGGCAGAGAAAGATGAAGACTGAGACAGAGAAACCATTGGGGGTAGGGAAGGGAGGGACCAACAGGGCCCTTGGTACTTGGCAACACCGAGATAAGATTTCCCAGCGGGGCCTGCCCTGAGCTCTCTCTGAGGGTGACCTGAATTGGCTCTTCCTGCAGAGTTCACAGCTGTGTCAAGCCAGTGCCTCGTGCCTGAGTGAAGACGTGCCTGGAGGAAGGAGACGCCCCTGGCAGGATGGGCGGGGGCCTGTGCCAGTGCCGAGGGCCTATGATCCCTGGTGGATAGGCAGGCAGGGGCGGTGTGAGGGAAGCAGCTGCCTCTCCCCCGGGAAGGGGAGGGAGGAGGTGAGAAGAGAAGGGGGGAGGAGACAGGAGGAGGGGAGGGGGTAGCTTCCTCAGGCCCTTGTCCTTGGGGAGGACGTGCCTGCCTGTCTGGGGCACGAGCTGACCCAATGATTGTGTCCACACCCACATCCCAAAGCCTACCCAGCCCCTGCTCGGGGCTCCAGGATGCTCCCTAGTGGCCCTGGGTCAGCTGGCCTCCGTCTGGGGGTTGTGCTCTGCTCCAACCAGGGAGGGAAGACACGACTTACCTCCCTGTAGCCAAGTGAGATTCCCAGCACCTCACAAAGCCCACTTCCCATCAGTCATTAGACCTCACCTGCCGCAGCTGCCCCCATGTCCTCTGTTTCACCCCAATTCTTCATTCTTCATCACTGCTGGATCCTCAGGGCCCCATTCAGACCCTGGCACGGCACGGATCCAGCACGTGCTTGCCGAATGAATGAATGAATGAATGAATCCAAACAAAACCAGAATTAAATCTCAGATGCTCTCGAACAGTAGTCAATCCTGCCTCTGAGCAGGTATAATGGTTACCCCCGAATTTCAGATGAGAAAACTGAGGTCTAGAGACGAGTCTGGCCCTCTTATTCAGCATCGCTGGCAGGAGGTGCCTCATGGAGCCAGAGTCCACCCTGTGACTTGTGTGTGGTGTTTCCACACTACCCATGCAGTGGAGAGAGGCCACCGATGGATTTGGGGCTGGGGTGGTTTGTCCCCACTGGACCACCTTCCCTCTCAGTGCCATTTCAGGGTCCCTCTCAGGGCCACCCCCTGAGAGCTGAGACAGCCCGGGGGCTAGCCCAGCTGCATGGTCTCTTTCCCTCTCTGCTCACACCAGAGATAAAGGAGCTCGGGAGCCACCGCCTTCAGTGCTCAATAGGGGTTTTTGTTTTTTGTTTTTTGTTTGTTTGTTTGTTTTTGGCCACTTAGGAGGTGGCTAATCCCACATGAGCTCTTTAACCTCTGGGAGTCTGTCCATCTGTCTCCCATCTGTAGTATGGGAACCCAAATCACACCTACCTGGACCGGTGGAAGTAATATTAGGAACGTAAGTTTGAGCTGGAGCCTTTTCCGGGAGTACTATACAGCAGGGAAACATGAGTGAGCAGGAGTTACTCATACCAACTCGGTGAACCTCAGAAACCCACTTCAGAGGGAGGAAAGGCAAGTCCTAAGAGGAAGTATTCAGCGTTGAACTTATCCAGGGTACAGTTGTGTTAGGGTGTTATGTTTCTGCTCATCGTATGTCCTGTCTGGGCCTTGTCCGGGAGGGTGATCAAGGTGGACGGGACCCATACAGTGGCCCAGGAGGCGCAGATCTGACTTGAAGGGGTATTTTCATAGTCTTGCCCTGGGGTTACGTCTACCTTTGGGCAACTGACTTGATCTCACTGAACTCAGTTGCCTCATCTGCGAAATGGGGAACCCTTCTGTATACGGGGCTATGAGGACTCAGGGCGCTAATGTCCACGAAGTGCTCAGCACATGCCTGGCTCACTATCTCGTCCAGAGATAAAGGGCCTTGACCACTAACGTGTGGGGGGGGTGCAAAAGAGGGGAGAAGCTGCGTGGGGGCTCTGGGGCTCAGGGCCCCTAAGCTAGGGCACCCCCCAACCCCATACTAGCACATCAGCAGTTCGGGGCCTCTGCAGCTCCCTCCACGGCAGGAGGTCAGGCCCAGAGACACTTCACTCCCCAGCAATCCCTGAAAATCCCTCCCCATGTAACTCATGGACCTCACTAATCAGTCATATGGTTGAATTTGAGCATAGAGGCTGAGACACACGACTCAGTACTGACCTCCTCTTACTGTTGTGAAGCCCTAGGCTGGAAGGGGGGTTCTTCTCCCAGTGGGAAAGAGAAGCCAGCTCCAGAAGCCCAGAACATTCTAAAGAGCCACTCTGAGGTCTGGTGCATTGTGTCTGTCTGGTCTCCCAGCACCCACTTACAAGGCCTGGGATTAGGTTTGGCTCTGTGACCATGGCCAGTGCTTCCAGCTGTGAGCCTTGGTTTTCTCGTCTGTCAAATGGGGACACAATGGTGCCCACTGTAATCAGATGTCACATGGACATTGTTTGGCTGGGATGGAGGTCACTTTGCCGTTAGTATCAATCTCAAGGTCATCTCCAGACCCTCCCTGAAATAGGACCATAGTTTGAAGCACCACAAGGTCTATTTCATCCACCGCTGAATCGCATGGCCAGCATAGGCCGTGGCACACAATATAGTGTGTGATCAATTGCTTTGTGTCAAGTAAATGTGGAGGGGTTATCTCAGGAGGTCTCTGTCATGGGCCTGAGCCCCATATCGGACCTAATCTTGGGTGGACACTATCCCCCACCTTCTTCTTCTCTTGGCCATCAAAACCAACTCAAATGCCACCTCCTTCTGGCCCTCCCTGATTGCTTCCAGGCCAAGGAGCTATTTCTCTCCTTCTAGGAACTGTTGCCCTCCACCTCAGTGTCCCTGGCATGTTTGGCCATGTATCATTTGAGGCTCTGGGTGATGTGTGATACCCTTGCTAAGGAGGCTCCCCCAGGGTTCAGTGACTTTGTTCATCTCTCTGTGGCCCACAGGGCTTTGGAGCTCCCCAAACGACCTATTGCATGGATGGAGTTCTTTCTCTGCTTACCTGTGGCACGGCCTGCTTACTGGCCCCCCAGCCCCCCCTCCCCCCCCCCCCCCCGCACAGCCGAGGTCAGGCATCCTGTGTCCCATAATGACTAACGTGTGGACAAGTAACCCCCAGGTCGGTGGTATTCTTCCCTGTTCACTGCCTGTGTGCCTCCAAATGTGGCCCGGTGGTTCTCTTTCCCGGTAAGCACACCCTTGCACAGTCCCCCCCCCAACTCATGCCAAACAGGGCTGACCTGTGTAACCGATAGGATATTGCAGAAACGATGGCGTGTGACTTCCGAGGTTAAGTCATACAGTATTACAGCTTCCACCCTGCTCTGGGACCACTTCCTCTGAGGGAAGCCGGCCACCACGGAGGCAGCAGCCTGTGCAGAAGGACCACGGTTTCCCACCAACAGCCAGTACTGACTAGCCAGCCTTGCGAAGGGGCCACCTCGAAAGCCAAGTGTCTGCCCTGGGCCAGCCTCCTGATGAAAAGCACCCAGCGAAGCCTCTCTGGGATTCCAGAGTCACAGAAAACATGAGATGTGACCAACGTCTATTGTTCTTTGGGGCGATTTGTTACACGGTGATGGATAACGATACGGATAACCGAGGCCCCCACCACATTCCTTGGAGTAATTGGAATTTCAGGCGGGAGCTGCCCCTGGGTTGCTGCCAGACAGCTTGCAGCGGGTGCTGGAGCCTGACCCTCACCCCCAGACCCAAGCCTTGGGGAGGAAGAGAGACCTCTCTGACCTGGGCTCCAGGCTAGTAACTTTCTGTCCTTTGGAGGCAGATCTGGCTGTTCTCAACACGGTGGCCCTGGGGAATGTGAACGGTGCTCCCCAAAAGCAGAAGGGCTTCCCTGGTGATTCACAGTGCTCTCGGAGGAGGGTTCAGTGAGTGTGTGATTAATCCGAAGCTGCCGCAGGGACTGCTGGGAAACCAGATCAGACTCTTGTTCTGTTTTTTGTTTTTGTTGCAGCATCAAACCCCAAAAGTCTGAGCCTCTCTGAATTCAGGCACGCCCAGGTATGACTGGGACACTCTCTCTGCCAGGTCCCAGGCCGGGCACTCAGACATGAGCCAGCCATGCTTTCTGGCTTCTCGAAGCTCAGTGTAGGCAACTAACCTTGACAGAGTGCCTCCACCTGTAGGTGCTAAGGCCGGTTCTCCTCAGAACCCACTTCTCGCCATCTCCACCATTCGCCTGGAATGCTTCAAGGGCCCCCTCCCCGGCTGCCCCGATGCTGCCCTTGACCCCCTGTGGGCTTCTGCAGATGGCACTCAGCGTGGTCTTGACAAACAGTAAATCCCATCTGTCACTTTCCTGCTCAAAACCTTGCACGGACCCCGCCATAAAAACTGAAACTTACTTTAACAATGGAAGGATCTGGGGTCACCACGTAACCACTCCAAAATCATGGACAGTGAGACTACCCGAAATTTGGGCCTTCCAGTCGAATGTGTGACAAGGAGCACAGCTCCGCCTGTGAAGTCTTGCCTCGAGTTCTCCAAGGTGTTTGAGTTCACATCCTATCAGGGGAGAGGTACGGGTTAGCCATACCACACAAACCAGCAGTCACCACAACGGCCCCAGAGTCTTCACGCAAGCCCGTATCTTGTCCACTGTAGCCAATATACCCCAAACACCCCTCAGTGGGACAGCTGAATGTGCGGTTCGTCCACAGCAACGCAGGGACCCTCTCAGATGTCAAGCAGGTGACAGAAGACTTACCCGAGAGAACGGGCTATAGGGTTCCATCTACAGCAAGTTCTAAGACCGCCTGAACCGATCTGCAGTGATGGCAGCTAGAACTGCTCTTGCCTCAGGCAGGGACGGGGTCCCCTGGAAAGAGCTGGAAATATTCTTTATATTCTGGGTGGTGATTATATATGCTCAAATTCACCAAGCTGCAGACTCAAGACTTGTTCACTGTGGGGGTGAAATGCCTCCATTTAATAAAGTAATCAAATAAATAAACTTTTTAAAAAGTCAGTGTCATATGTTTATAAAAAATTTTTTAAAAATAAAAAATAAAGGTTAATATAAAAAAAAAAAAAAAAGTCAGTGTCAGGGGAGGGGCGTCTGGGTGGCCCAGCAGGTTAAGCATCTGCCTTCCGCTCAGGTTGTGATCCCAGGACTCTGGGATCTAGCCCCGTGTAGTGCTCCCTGCTCACCAGAGGAATCTTCTTCTCCCTTTCCTTCTGCTCTTCCTTCCCCTGCTCATGCTCTCTTTCTCAAATAAATAAATAAAATTTGGGGCATCTGGGTGGCTCAGTGGGTTAAGCATCTGCCTTTGGCTCAGGTCATGATCCCAGGGTCCTGGGATCGAGCCCCATGTCAGGTTCCCTGCTCAGTGGGAAATCTACCTCTCCTTCTGCCCTCTGCTCCTCCCCCTGCTACCATTCTTCTATTTCTCTCTCACTTTCAAAAAATAAAAATCTTTAATAAATAAACAAATGAAATCTTAAGAAAGAGAAGAAGGCAAATATGCCAAAATATGCACAGCGGTTGAACTGGGATGGACTATCTATGAGTGCTTATTCTATATTCTTCTAATTGTTCTATGTTTTAGGACATTTTTATAATAGAAAGTTAGGGGTACAATGAATAAAATCTAGAGTTCTGTGAGATGAAATTTAGCCATTTGCGTCAACATGGATGGAATTAGAGAGCATTATGCTAAACGAAATAAGTCAGAGAAACACAAATACCATATGATTTCACTTATCTGTGGAATTTAAGAAACAAAACAGGAACATAGAGGAACGGGAGGGAAAATAAAGTAAGATAAAAACAGAGAGGGAGGCAAACCATAAGAGGCTCTTAACTACAACTGAGGGTTGGTGGAGGGGAGGGGGATGGGTTGATGGGGTCACTGGGTGATGGGCATTAAGGTGAGCACATGATGGAATGAGCACTGGGTGTTATATGTAACTGCTGAATCACTAATTTCTATCCCTGAAACTAATCATACACTCTCTGTTAATTAACTAGAATCTGAATAAAAAACTAAATTTTAAAAAAAACAGACGCAAGACAAAAATAAGAAATAAAGTTCTGTGAGGTTCTATGTCACCCAGACCCTGCCACCCCGATCTCATCTTCTGCACACTCCCCCCTCCCTACAAGCATATGTGTTCACGCACGCACGCACGCACACACACACACAAATACACACACACAGAGCTTCCTCCCTTGGGACCTGAGCACACCAAGCTCCCTCCTGCCTGCAGTCATTGCCCTCACTAGTCCCTCTGCCTGGAGCACCCTTCCTAGACTGCCACACCGCTGGCTCTTGTCACTCAGCTCTCAGCTCTGCTCCCAGGGGACTCAGGAGCACAGTGCCATCCCGGGAAACCACAGCACTTTGTGACTTTCTGCAAGGCCATCCTCAGCGTGTCAGTGATACCTTCCCTTGGGGACCCGGATGGTGGACATGCTATCCAGCACCCGGAGCTGGGAGAACGGGCCAACAGCAACCTCCCTGAACAATGGCGTGTCCCTTTCTTTTCTCCAGAAGGAAAACCTTCTCATAAAGCCCCTAGTACCTTTCTCCTATGCCTTATTGACCGGAACCTGGTTCCATGGCCACTCCAGGCCTGTCACAGGCTATGCGGAATGGGATGGCTGGGGTTGCATATTCCATTCCATTTTGTCCCCTGGGGGTCGGGTAGGAGCATGTTATTCCGTCCCCCGAAAGCAGAGTTCTCTCAGCCAGGGGGAAGGCCGATGCCCATTGGGGAGACAATGCCAGAGAAGGTCCTTTGCCTGTTTCTGGAACTTGGAGATGAGAAGGCTCGTTATCTGTGCCTTCTTTTAAGCCTTCCCACTGCCTTGGGGAGTGTCCTCAAATCCCATTTCCCAGGTGGGCAAATGCTGGATTAGAGAGGCAGGACGTACCCAGCCCTGGCTGGTCCAACACCAAATCCTAAGTGGAGAGGCTACAAGGGCAGCATGGGCAAAATGTCATAGAACTCCAGGAAGGGAGCAGTTCCATCATACAGGGAAGTACAGCAAGACTTCAAGGAGAGTGAAGCCCTCGGTGGTGTCCGCAGAGTGCAGGGGATTTCCACCGAGGCTGGACAGAGCGTCAGGAGTGAGGGGAAATGAGTGAGCATAGGGCCAGGATGGGTGGAGTATACGATACACTTGGGTCGTGAGAATGGAGGAGAGCAATGCAAAGAGAGACTGTGACCAGATTTCAAGGCCACCTGGAAGGTCAAAGGAGGGCCTGTTCTTTATCTGCAGGCAGGTGGGAGCCACTGAAGGTTCTAGGGGACAGGAGCATTACAGAGTGAACTGAGAAAGACCTGGAGAGGCAAGGAAATCACATCCCACTTGTTCATAAGGGGTCCCCCTTCCCTCCTGCCTTTTGGGGTACTGCCATTTACTGCCTGTGTCAGAACGCTCCCTGGGTAGTGGCCTTATGCTGAGAACCACACTTACTTCACATGGCACCAAATTCCTGCAGCCCCCTGGGAGGATGGCATTTTTGAAGAGCCTTGTCCATGACAAACAGCTAGGGAAGGCTCTGGCCACAGTGTCCTGGAAATCGAGGGCCTGGGCCCCAGCCGCCCTATGTCTTCCTGACCTAAAGCCTCACATGTCAGGCCAGCCTGGCTCAAGGGCTCCTGGGACCCACAGTGGCCTACCTCAGATGACTCCATCTCATGTCCAGCCTGTTCCCGAGGCACCGCCTACATCCCCTGTCCCTGCCTTGGCCCCAGCACTGGCTGTATCCCTCGAACCCCCACCTCCCTCAGACTCCCACTTTCCTCTGACAGTGCCGCAGGCTGGGCAGAGGGAGCAGAGCCTCCAAGAGGCCAAGAGAACAGGCCCAACACCGGGCACCTCCAGCCAAGCTCAGGGCACAGCTGAGATGTGGGCACAGTTTTGGTCTCCAGGAACCCTCACACTAGGAAGAAGCACTGAGAGTCCTCCTGAGGAGCCCTGGGGAGGTCTGTGGTGAGCAGAAGTTCTCCTCTACCGCGGACGGAAGCGATTCTGGGCATCACTGGGATGGACACAGGGAGGCAGCTCACTATAGCAGAATGGACAACGACTCTGGGCATGCTGGGTTTCAAAAGCCTCCCAGCTGATGTCTTCTGGGCTGTTCTCCGTGTGGGAGAGGAAGACTCGCTGCCTCTCAAATTTGTTCAGATGTGGAGGCCTAAGGGGCCTAGATCTTGAGTCTCCACTGCCTGATGTCCCCCCATTAGGACATGGGGCTTCCTCCGACTTTCATCTGCTGTCACTTCTTGGACTGAGGGTTCCTGTCGCCTTGGGATACTCCCCTTGAGGCTGGGGAGGTGGTGGGGGGCTAGGGTACAGAGAGGGCTAGCCCCCTGGTTCAAGGAGCTCAGGAGTAATCACACAAAACCCATGATGGCCAGATGGTTTAAAGAGCTCTGCTCCCTACGTAAGGAGGAGCCGTTAGCTCTGCCTGGGGGACAGGAGTGTGGCCCCTCAGAAGGACTGTTTACACAGACACACAGTGGGAAAATCCAAAGGGAAAAGTCTCCTTACCTGTGGCCAGTCAGATGAATTTAGGGGAGGCGGAGGGGAGCCAAGCTGGAAAGAAAGCATTAGGAGCCTCTGAAGGCTGGGCTGAGGGGCTTGATTGCTTGGAAGACAATAGGGAGCCACCAAAGATTCTTTAGCAGGAGTGACATGTGAACTGGCTTTTCCCCAGGGACTCAAGTGGTGGCAGAGGAGGGTTCTGTCAGGGGTGGGGCAGAGGGGCAGAACCCAAGTCAGGGACAGGGCCTTGGGCTACCCCTTTTAGGTGAGTCTCCTTGAGTACCATGGGCCTTCGGGCAGTGACTGACTCAGGGCTGACCAGGTGGGATATTTAAGCCCCAGTGAAGGGCGGGAAGAAGCCAGGAGAGAGCAGCTTCTGGGTGACCCAAGAGAGCAGGACTCAGCCCTTTTCTGTGCAGATGGGGTAACTAAGGCCCAAAGAGGAAAGACCCACACGCAAGTCTGTGGCAGTACTGGGCCCCAACCCAAGGCTGGGGCGCTCCTGACCCTGGGCTCTGTCTGCCTGGACGGACACCCCCTTCCCGGCCTGCTCTGGAGTCAGGCTGCCAGGATTAGGATTCCAATCCCGCTTCTGCTCCCTAGGTTCTGTCACAAGTGTGGAGATCACTCCATTTCTCTGCTGGCAAAGCGAGGATGAGCAGAGCCTCATTGAGCTGCCGTGAAGATCCAGTGAATTGATGGGGTACAAGAGCAAAGGGTTGGGGCTGGCACACAGCAAGTGCTCAGGGACATTCCAGCCACTGTCATCCTTCCTTTTTCCGCCTCCCCTTCTCTTCCTTCCTACCCTCACTCCCACATGCAACCCTTTCCCCCATTTTGGTTTTCCCTTCCATAAAAAAATAGGTGTCCACCTAGTCAGGTGGACCTGACCACCTAGTGTTTTATGAAAACAGAAAAGATGAAACTCATAGCTCCCTGGGAGATCTGCCAGCTGAGGGGAGCTTCTCACACCCCCACTGCTGTCCACCAAGGTCCCTCTCCAGGGGATCTCACTGCTCTTTCTCTCTGAACAGCCAGGTGTGAAGGCAGTTATCAGAGCTCCATGGTCCAGAGCTCCAAGATCCCAAAGCCCAGAGAGACGAGGTTACTTGCCCAAGGTCACACAGCTTGCACTATGAGTGCTGGGGGTGTCCTACTCAGAGCCTTTGTGCTGGCTCCCAGTGCTGTGCTGAGGGGAGGGGCTAGCATTTATAAGGCATTATCTCTGTGGCAGCCACTGGCCAGAGTGTAACCTTATTCACTCACCAGCCCAGAGGGGATTGCTGAGGAAGGTGTTAGTCAGCCTCAGCTGTATAACAAACATCCCCAAACTAAGGGGCTTTAAACAATCATGACATATCTGGCTCACAGTTCTGTGGGTTGGAGATTTGGACTTCCCTCACCAAGAAGCTCTTCTCCTGGCTCGGCAGGGCTCCCTCATGAGTCCTCATGGTGTCTCGTCCCCTGGTGGGCCACCCTGACTTTTGCACGTGACAACAAAAACAAAACCTGCAAGGCCTCTTGAGGCCTAGGCGTACAGCTCGCACAGGGTCACTTCCACCATATTTGATTAGCCCAAGCAAGTCCCCGGGCCGGCCTCAAAGCAAGGGCAGCGGGAATAGACCCCACCTCTTCTGAGGATTGCTGTAAAGTGTCATGGCCGTTTCCCAAGCTACCACATGGACGATCTCCATTTTACAAAGGGGATGGCTGGACTGTAGGTCCAGCATCCCCTCCCACCAGTCCAGGCCTGTGCACCCTCGGAGCACAGAGAGGTGGGCCTCACCAAAGAGGCTGCTCTGAGGGGTCCCAGGCTGGCCGGTGACAAGCAGGGGCTTGACTCAAGAGGAGGATTAAGGACACTAAATCCATCCCTCAGGCTTGAAGCCTGGCCAAAGCAGCGGGGCACTGTTCCAAGGGCAGCCGTCTGAGGGAGACGAGCCCGGGAGCCCCCACCACCCGCCACCAGGCTGCCTGGCTCTAACTTCGCCAGCCCGTCCTGTGGAGACACCCGGCCCACCCGGGGCTCTGATGGCTGACCACAGTCCTTGCCCACACTGTCAGGACACAGGGGTACCACACACTCACACCCTCAGTAATGTTTTCCGTGGTTGTCGTAGGGCTGGGGCTCCTGAGCCCGCCTGGACGGAAAGCCATCCTTCCCATGTGCCAGGTTGGTTTTGAGACCTTGGGTAGGTTACTGCGCTCCCCTGCTGAGCCTCAGTTTCCTCCTCTGTAAAACGGGATTGAAGAGTATGCTTTCCTCACAGGGACATGATGCAGATTGGAGAAAACAAGCATGTAAAGGACTTCTCTCTGGGCTGGATAAATGTGACATTGTCTGGAGAGGGCAGCCATCCTCAATTATGGTCTCGGGTCTGCGTTCCCGTCCACAAATCCTGGAGTGCAAATGTGATGGGGGCTATGAGAACAACACAGCACCTAATCCACATAGTACTTATCAGCCCCGACTGACGGGAGCAGCCACTCTAGCCACCCAATTGCCAATTCTACTGGGAAGCCTATGCCTGTCAGGGGTATACGGGTGAAACAAAGTTACCAGGTAGCTTTGTGGAGGCTCTAGTTTTGCCACCAAATTCATTTTCTGATTTTTGCTTTTCAAAAAAATTGCTGGCTATGGGAATTAAGGATTATTTGGATCATTATAATTATTAGTTGCAATTCTCAACCACAGCCACATATTATAATGAGCTGGTTAAAATGCAGGTTCTTGGCCTCACACCAGACCAAAGGAATCAGAAGCACTGGAGGTAGGCTCCAGGGAGTGGGCATATATATTTTTTTTAATTTCTTTTTTTTTAAGTAACGTCTACACCCAGTGTGGGGATCATATACACAATCCTAAGATCATGAGTTGCATGCTCCAACAACTGAGCCAGCCAGGTGCCCCAGAATGGGTACCTTTTTTTTTTTTTTTTAAAGATGTATTTATTTATCTTGGGGGAAGGAGGGGCAGAGGGAAAGGGAGAAAGAATTTTAAGCAGACTCTGCGATGAGCTTGGATCCCAATGCAGGGCTTGATCTCACAACCCTGACATCACAACCTGAGCAGAAACCAAGAGTTGGACGGTCAGCCAACAATGCCATCCAGGCGCCCCCAGAATGAGTATTTTTTTTTAAAGTTGCAAAGGTGAGTCTGATGCCGAGCCAGGGATGAAATGTATCCTAGAGATTGTAAAACAACATGGTGGGGGGAGTGGGGCTTTACTGGTTTAGGAAGATCAGGGGAGACTCCCCTGAGGGTGGGACCAAGCTTGAGCAGAGCAGACAGACGAAGGGGAGGAAGAACATCCCCAGCAGAGGGACTAGCGTGCACAGATGTCCCCTGCCTCCAACCCACGACAGGGGGACCCTTAGCAACCAACCAAATCATGGGAACTGCAAGGTGCCTAAGGCAGCTGGAGCCTGTGAGGGAAGGGCCCCAAGGCTGAGCTGTCTCCTCCGCTTCCTTCCTGGGGGGGTTCCGAGGGGAACTTCCAGACCAGGGTCTTTCTTGAGGCTGAAATCTGAGCATACGGACGCTCTATTCCCAGAGGAAAGTGAGCAGCAACTGTTCTTCCCTTCTCAGCCCAGGGAGGGGATAAAGTTAAAATCAGAGTGGGTGCAAGGAGCTGCTCAGACCCATCAACACAGCAGTTTTCAAATGTTTTTATTTTGTAAGTTATTTCGGTGCCTTTTTGTCAAACAGAATATTTTCCCACTGTCCCAGTAATGGATGGAGCAAAGTGCTGGTAATACTGGGGGGTCTGGAGTCCCGCCCTCCCTCAACCTCCCCCGAGTCTCTCCACGTTCCCTTGGGACTCTGTGGGACCCAGCTCAAAAACTCCAGGGAATCAAGGCTCAGAGAGGGGGACAGCCAGGTAGCCCAGGGAGTTCCCGTCATGAGGGCAAGGCTGGGGCCGGATCCCAATCCCCGACTCTCTTTCTTGTGTTCTTCTGGCCTGGATGGAGTTCCCCAAAACTTTGTCCCTTAGATCTCCCTGTATAAGTGTTTCTTTGGCCACAACTCACTTGTTAGGTATGAGTTGAACTGAGCCCCCCGCCCCCCACCAAAGGGATATGTTTCAAGTCCCACCTCCCAGCACCTGTGAATGTGACTTTATTTGGAAATAGGGTCTGTGCAGATGTAAGCAAGTCAAGATGAGGTCATTCGGGTGGCCCTAATCCAATATGACTGGTATTTTTAAAAAAGAGGGAATTTAGGTTCTCGGTGATGGGTTCCCGAGGACATGGGGTCCCACGGAGTGAAGATTTAAGTCCCAAGTTTTAAGTTTTGATGGCAAAACATAAGAAGTTCGTGGCCAGGATTGTGATAGTATGGGAGAGAAAGGCAGAAGGTGTATGCAGGACCCTAAACAGAGTTCTCCCATGGACGGTCTCGCTGAGACATTATGCTACTATATGAAAAGCCTTGCTGTCGCCGACTGGGAAACTCTGAATGCTCCTGGTGGATCTATAACCGGAGACAGCGCACAAGGCCAACTTGATGGGAAGGAAGCGGGCAGATCCCATGACAGAACTGCTGAGGCCTGTGGCCAGCAGGTCCGGTATGAAAATCCCTGTACAGTTATCTCCTTCCTTTCTCCAGCCCCATTTTCTTTTACATCTTATAATAAACCAAGCACAGATATGCAAGGAGGCCTGCAAAGACAGAAGCAACCTCACAGCTAGCCATGGACCCTCTTTTTTATTACGCAAAAGAGAAACTGAGTCACTGAGTAGTCTAGGAGTGGAAGGGTGGTTGCCAGAGGCTGGTTGGGAGTGGGGAAGGGGGAATTATTGTTTAATGGGTACAGAGTTCCAGTGGGGGAAGAGAGAGAGAGAGAGAGAATCCTAAGCAGACCCCAGGTGCAGAGCATAGCACTGGGGCCTGATGTGAGGCTCAATCTCACAACCCTGCGATCATGACCTGAGCCAAAATCAAGAATCCGACACTTAACCAACTGAGTCGCCCAGGTGCTCCAACTATAATAAATGTTTTTTAAGTAAAAGAAGAAGAAGCTGCAGCAGCGGAGGAAATTTAGGACACAGGGTGATGGCCATGGGAAATCAGGGACACACAGGGAGAAGGCTTTGTGACAGCAGAGATAGAGATTGGAATGGTGCAGACACAAACCCACAACTGGTGGAAACCACCAGAAGCTAGAAAGGGGCAGGGAAGGATAGATACTATCTACCCAGAGCCTCAGAGGAAGCAGGACCCTGCTGACACCTTTATCTTGGACCTCTGGCCTCCAGAACTGTGACAGAGCAGGCTTCTGCTGTTTTAAGCCAGCAGTGTGTGGTACTTTGTGAAGGCAACCCTAGGAAACTGAGATGCCCCGTAAGTCATTCCTCGTTTAATTTCTTTCCCTTCGAAAGGGCTCATTTTTAAACAACGTGCATACATTTTGCTCAAAAGTAAATCTCCCATCACCGCTATAAATGGAAGGCCACAATCCTTTCCATAAATAGAAGGCGCCTTAAAAATAAAGACAATGAAAACCAGGCAATGGTGACTCTGATCTGGGGACGCCTTTGTGGAAAAAGGCCATGAGAAAGTGGCAAAGGGTGTTGAAGACACACAGGTGCCTACCTCGCTGAGACTTCTTGATTTATCAGAGAGAGAAAAAGGAGAATTGAAAAAAGAAAACCTGCTTGTTACCTGAAAATGTCGCATTCTGAGACAACTCTAAGGATTAGGACTTCTGACATCTTCCGTTTATGTTTGCGGCCACAGAGCCCAGGAAGGCTCAGTGACTTGCCTAAGGTTACACAGCATCGGTGGCCAAGTCTGGATTTGCGCTGCACCCCTGTGTGCTTTTCCAGGAAATGACTTCTTGTTCCCACCCAGCAACCCCAGGTCGTGTCTGGGTGGCTAAGAGTTGAGCACATGGAGCAGAGCAGGGGCAGGAAACTCAAGGCCAAGCACGTAGACACAGCCTATGTGTTCTAATCCCATAGAAGTTATAACCAAGTGAAGGGTATGCTTCGAGCGCCTGGACCTGGATAAACATTGGCTCACACCAAGGGTTATAACCCAACAGATGAATATAAAGCAGATTTTTCTCTTCTTGCGCCATTGGATCACCTATACTGAAAATCAGGGTCCAGGCAGGTAGCTGTCCCACATCCTGTCACATATGGTCACATGCCAAGCAACTGAGGTCATGGGGCACATCTCCCAAATCATGTATCTCCTTCACCATTGTTCTGACCCTGAGATCATTTTCTTCCTTCTCCCTTTGCTTCTCCCTCTTCTCTTAACTAACTTCCATTGCTTGCTCGGGCCTATGAGAAGGAGCAGGGCTCAAAGCTTAGAGTCTGATATGTTCAGATTCGAATCCTAGCTCTGCTGTGTGGCCTGGAGTCAGTGGCTCATCATCTCTGAGCATCAGTTTCCTCATCTGTGAAATGGGTTCCCTCTGCCCAGGTTACTGGGAAGAGGCAAGAAGACAGTGCTTGTGAGCCTAGGAGCTTAAAAAATGCTCATTCCCTCCCCCTGCCAAGACTGCAAGAGATGAGAGAGGTCTTCTCGGCACTGCTGTGTGCCCTGGGACCAGTCACTCACCCTTTCTGAGCCTCCACTTCCCTGGGGAGCCTCAGAGGGCACCTAGGGCCACTCAGAGCTGAGGGATTCTGGGATTCCAGGAGTGGAGCTGGGGTGGCCTGTGAGCTGGGGCCCACCCTGGCTGGCTCAGATGACCAGCCCCGAGGGCCCAATCAGGCCAGCCTTGGATCAGGCCATAAGTGGGAACAAAACAGTCAGGGAGCTCGCCTCTCTGGCTTTGTTTATTGTCTGGGAGCTGGGAATATTTTGAATTGTTGTGTTTGGGGAGGGAGGGAAAAATAACCAAATATAAGAAGGCAGCCAGTGAGAGGCCCGGGCAGGAATGCAGAGGAATTAGGCCTGCCTGGGTATGTCTGGGAGATGGTGATGCCCCCAGAGGCCCCCACACCCACTAGGTCAAGGATTCTCATCTCTGATGAACCATTCACAGTACCTGGAGAACTTAATTTTTTTAAAAGCTTAGTGCCCAGTTACATTAGGGTTTCTAAGGATGGGACTCAGACAGCAGGGTTTTGTAAGCTTTCCGGGTGACCGTAACCAGCAGCCCAAGTTTAAGGGGGAGTGCTCCCCACAGCAGCACATCGGAAGCCTCCGAAAGGGCTTACGGACCGTGATTGCTGGGCCTCCAGCCCGGAGTTCCTGAATCAGGACACCTGGGCCTGGCCTAGGACTGTGCCTTTCTCACTAGTTCCCAGGTGCTGCTGCTACAGGCCTGCTGGCCCCACTTTGAGACCCTCTCCTCCGCACTCTCAGGACTCAAGATGTTGTCAGTGGCCTGGAGGCATCTGCCTAGAGCTAGTCAGACATTCAGGATCTTGGGCCCCACCCCAGCCCGTGCTGTGCTGTGGAATCAGTCTGCGTGTGAACGACAGCCCCAGGTGACTCCAAGCACTTTGCAGCTGGAGGAGGGCCAGGCAAGGCCACCTCGGCTAACCTTTCCCACTACAGATGGAGAGACTGAGGCACCCAAAAGTGAAGGCCTCTGGGGGGTTGTAGAACCATTAAGGGTGTCCTAGGACTTGGATCCCGGTGTCTCCAGGGCGAAAGGGGAGGGAAGGGAGCTCCTGTGGGTGGAGCTAATTTCAGTTTCGTGGGCTGGCCCCTTTAGCCCCAGCTACACAAACGGTTGGTTTTGCAGGGTGCGTGCATGCGTGTGTGCGTGCATGCGTGTGTGTGTGTGTGTGTGTGTGTGTGTAGGAGGGGGTGATCCCTTCTGTGGATGTGTCCAGCAACTGTAGATAGCTACAGCTCCATTCATTCGTTCAGCAGACATTTCTTGGGCACCTACTAAAGGCCGGACTTCACTCTGGGCCCTGGGAATATGGTGCTGGACCTGGCCGACAGCCCTGCCCATGTGAAGTGGGCAGCCTCGATGTGGAAACAGAGCTAAACAGGCCGACGTAGAAATGATCAAGGTACATTCACAGCTTAGGATGGAAATAAAACCAGGCCACAGCATCGTGCCCGGGGGGGAGGCACCGGTGGCTGTATGAGGCCCAGTGGTCAGGGAAGGTCTTGAGGGAAGAGACACTGACGTTAAGGCCTGAAGAATGGGAAGGAGGCAGCCCTGGGAAGGGTTGAGGGGAAAGTATTCTGGGAGGCGGTGGGGGGCAGGCAAAGCCAAGGCCCAGCAGCAGAAGGAGCTTAGGTTTGAGGAAAAGCCTGGGAAACCAGGGCGGCAAGAGCAGGCAGTGGGGGTGGGGAGGAGTGTGGGGAGCTGGGAGGGGGCAGGTCTCAGAGGCTGTGAAGAGTGTGGGCCTGGTGTCAGCTTGGTGGGAGTTGTGGAGTGTCAAGTGGTTTGACAGGGAAGGGAGAAGGGAGTTAGTCTGAGGATCTTTCTTCTGATTTTTTTACTGAGGTATACACTGCATTGAGTGGAATGCACCTGGTGAAAGGACACAGCTCTGGGGTGTGCGTTCACACCAGGGCTCAGGATAAAGCCATCCGGCCAGCCCCTCCCCCACCCCCAGGGGCAATCCCAGCGCCCTTGTCCAAGACTAGAGACACACTTGGCCTGAGGAGTCATCCATGTGGTCTGTGATGTTCTCTCACCAGGCCTGGAGTTTTCGAGAACCCCCTATGGTTTTACACATCTCAGGAGTCCTTCATCTGTGTGTCTGTTTTTCCATTCTCCTGTGGGTGTTACGCAACCAGGACTGTTTCCTTTTTTTTTTTTTTTTTTTTTTTTTTTGTTATTATGAATAGTGCTGCCATTCACATTCTTCCCCAAATCTTGGTATGGACGTAAGTTTTCATTTCTCTTCGGTCAATGCCTAGGCATAGAACTGGTGGCTGTAGGCGAAGTGGATTTTAACCTTATAAGAAATCGCTGAACTGTTTTCCCCGGTGGCGGCTGGGCCGTTCCACTCCCCCACCAGCCATGGAGGACAGACCCAGCATCCCTCCGGCCGCTGCATGGAGATGGGCCCGGGTCGGGGGCGGGGCGGGGGGCAGGAGAGGAAGCCAGGAAGCCAGGAAGGAGGCCCTTGCTGTCCCCAGAGGGGAGACCACGGTAACCTGGCTTGGGGTGGAGCTGAAGCATTGCATTGGTGACTGAATAAACACGCACGTGGGACCCCCTACCCTGAATGGCTGTGCCCTGCCCTCACAAGTCCCCCGTCCCTGGGGACAGATTTGCCTTTCCTGTCAAGGGAGAGGAGGAAGTGAGTCCTTGGAGGCTTGCCACCTACAGGCCACATCTGGCAAGCATTTCCTGGGATCTTCTGTGCTCTAGGCCCTGTGCTCCGTACTGCTGGGGATGCCTGGCTTATGGGTGCTACCGGTTCAGGGCTCCAAGTTTGGCTGAAGCCAGGGGTGCAGGCGGGCAATGGGCAAAGTGCTTTGGGGAAGGGAACAGCATGGAGGAAGGCTGGAAGGGGGAATGCTCAGAGCACACATGGGGGGAAAGTCTGTGAGCATTCTGGTTATCCCAGTGTCAGGCACCAGGCTCAGTGGTTCATATGAATCTTCTCCACTTCATTCCCACAACCTCTAGGACATAGAGATGAGGGTTAGCCTAGCTTAACAAATTAGAAAACTGAGGCATGGAGAGATATCCCCCCATGATTCAATCTAGGTCACACAGCCCGTGAGAGATGAAACTGGGAGCGCAAATGGGCAAGAGGAGGATGGGTAGGAGGAAAGCAGATTCCCAAAGGTTCGAATGCTCTGATAAAGCCTCCATGGTACAGGGGTCCATATGTACACATTCAGCAGTGTAGGCAAATGGGTGTGCCTAGAAGGTGCCCAGGAAGGGGACTGCTCAACAGTCCCATCACGGTCCTTTGTCTCTCTAGGGAATGACATTCTGAAATGCTGAGTGGATGACCCTTCACAGGGCTGGGTGTGGAGGGGCTGCTCTGGGCTGGCCAGACCTGCAGCAAGCATCTTGACAACTCTTGCTGGTCGCCTGATAGATGAGACAAATGATTCTCTGGCAAGGGACTAAAGGTTTTTGTCCAAAGTCCTGGATCGATTTTATTTTATTATTGCCAGTGGCTGAAAACAGCATTATCAGGAACTTCTCAAAATCACATTCACTGCCTTTAAGTTAAGGATAGCGGAATGCAGCCTGAAACTTGGCTGTCTTTCCTCACATGCCCTCCATGATCTCTTCCGGCCATCGATTTTCATTCTTGAAATGACAGGAGTTAGTCCCAACGGGATTTCAGCCTAGTGTGTGGCTTCTGAAGCAAATCTCTGCCCGGGTTTCCTTGAAGTTCCCTTCTGGCTGCCAGGGCTTTCCGTTACTTGGTGCTCACAATCTCTTCCCGGAGCTGCCAGCTACAGGGGGCAGGACCAGCGCACAAAGTACACCCCGAGTGTGTGGCATAAATGAAAGAATGATCCAGGTGGGGACTCTGGCACCCTGGGGGTCTCATATCCCCATGTGAGGGCCTGGCTGATGTCCCTCAGCTCCAAGGGACGGTGGACAGGTAGATACAGGGCCCAAGGGGGCTCCATCTTGCCATTATCTAAATGGGAAATCTCCCAGCCAGACCTTCAGATTTCTTTTAAAGATTTTATTTATTTATTTATTTGACAGACAGAGATCACAAGCAGGCTGAGAGGCAGGCAGAGAGAGAGAGGGGGGGGGAGGAAGCAGGCTCCCCGCTGAGCAGAGAGCCTGATACAGGGCTCCATCCCAGAACCCCGGGATCACGACTTGAGCCCAAGGCAGAGGCTCTAACCCACTGAGCCACCCAGGCGCCCCTAGACCTTCAGATTTCTAAAACGTGAAAGCTTCCAAGTTTTTCTTCATGGCCATTAAAATGTTTAAAAAATATTTTAAAGCCAAAAATGCACATCTGGGTTCAGTGAAGGGCCCTGAAGTTTGAGACCATTCCTCACGATGGCTTAGCAAAGCAGGACTCACTGTTGCATGTCGGTTATAGGGAAGCTAATCCCCAGAGCGGACACACAGGCCCAAGTCACACAACTGGGCAGCAGCAGAGGGGGAAATGCAGACTGGGGGGTCTCTGACCTCCACGGGCAGCTCTCTCCATTCCACCCTATACTGCCCCAGGTCCCCCTGTCCCCCAGCCCTTCTCCACCTCTTGGACCAGCCAGCTTTCCTCGGGGTTGAGGTTGGAGCCCTTCCTGGCTTCTCTTCCCCTCTTCCTTCCCCTTTCCCCTGCTTGTTCTCCTTCTTGGCTTGGGTTTAAATTCTAGCTCTACGACTCACCCACTGGAGGACTTTGGACAAGTTATTTAATTTCTCTATGGCTCAGTTTTCCCTTCTGTAAATGGGAAAGATTAATAGTACAACCCTCCTAGGGTTGCTGTAAGGAGTCAGTGAGTTGAAATACACAAGGGCCTTGGGCCGTGCCTGGCATGCAACTAAGTTCTCTCTCTCTAGGGGTCTGCTAAATAGAGTAAGTGTGATAAACATTTATTGAGTGTCTACTGTGTTCCAGGCCCTCTGATGAAACCCAGGACTCAATGGGGGCACCAAGGACAAGGCCCCACCCCTCATGGAACTTACACTCCAGAGGAGGAAGACACAGGGCTTGATGAGCCTCATCTGCGGGTCCCATGCCGGCACAATCTGCAATGGGCCTTTCCAGATTGTTGTCCTAAATGGGCCACTCCCCCTCCCTGCTCCAGTGGCCTCTACTGCCTTCGCTCACTCTCTGTGACCCTTAGCTGGCCCATATCACCTCTGCCCAGGGCCCAGCCACTCTTGCCAGCAAGCTTTGGCACAGCGGCTTCCTCTGCTTTTCCCTCCCTTCCCCTCAACCCCTTGGCTTAGGCAAAGCTGCCTCTCCAGAGTCACTTAACTGCATTACGACCTGCCACTTTGCACTGCGTGCAGTGACACACGCAGGGAGGCTGGGGGAGTTGTTGCTTGCCATCTGCTCCTCCAGCTCATGGAAGAGCCTCAGTCTTATCGGGAAGGAAGGGAAAGAAATGTGAGAAGGAGGTTGCTTCTCTCCAGCTTTGCTTTTCTCACCCATAAAAGAGGAGCAGTCACCACGAACTTGAAAGACCGAACTGAGGAGCCTGGAGGTGGATGTCACCTGGGGTGGCTGGGTGCTTCCTAGAGGAGGGGGCAGCAGAGGACAGCGGAGAAGGGCAGGGGGACGCCCTCGAGGAAGGCAGGAGAGGGCATGTACCAAGAGGGGCCGACATCTGGCTCAGTTGCAGCTAGGGGTGAGGGTAGTCTGCTGGAAGGTCAAGATGGAGGCGGACAGCAGGGGGCCTCAATGAGGAAACCAGGCAGAGAATAAGTGTCATCTCTCCAACCCCACTCCTTAGCATCCCTAGTGCTCCCTCTGGGGATGTTCAGGGGAAGAGGGTGTTAGGGAGCTCCTCCAGGCAGTGGATCCAGGCTGGGCCAGGTACAATGTGCGGGATGGCTCTCTGTGGAGCCCATATTTCTTCCTTGACTTTCAGGCTACACCGTGGAAGGAGGCATGTGTTCTCCACACAGGCTTCCAGGTGCAGAGAGGGAGGGAGTGAGAGGAGAAACTGGAGAGTTTTCAGAGAGGGGACAAGCGTTGCCAGAGGTCACACAGCACTCTTCCTCCTGCCCAGACAGGACATGAATGTGGAAAATGGTCTCAGAGGAGCCGCTCATGCAAATAACGACAAGAATAATGGCACATTCCCCATTTTCATTTAAAAATAGTCACGCTAGTGACACTTGGCACTTCCTAAGTGCCGGGTGCTGTTCTGAGCTTTTTACACTGTTAACCTGGGATCTTCAGAGCAACCAGAGGAGATAGGTTCTATTACATTTATTTCCATTTTACAGATGAGGAAACTGAGGCACAGAGAGCCTGAGTAACTCTCCCAAGGTGACCCAGCAGGAGCAAAGCCAAGAATCGGGGGTGGGGGGGGGGCTGTTGACCGCTTCACATCACAGTCTCAGGTCACCCTTCGTGCCTCCGGGAAGGCAGCGGGGGCGGGGTTACTGTGCCCATTTTTCAGAGGAGCAAACCGAGCTTCCGGGGAACCTGGATGATCGCCCGAGAGGAAGCGGCGGAGCAGTTTGCCCCTGACCCTCGCAGAGCCGCAGGCCCCTCCCGTGAGCCAGGTGGATGATCGAGTGGTGGGGGCTGGCTGCTGGTGTTAGGGGAGGGGGGGTGAATCGAGGCCTGGGGCTCCCCTGCTCTTCATCCGGAGGCAGGAGGAGGCTGAGGACCGGCTGTACCACTTGGCACCAGCGTTTGCAGGAAAAGGGTTTCCTCGAAAAGTGTGCTCTAATGGGGGAAAAGCAGTGGGCCGCGTGTTCGCCGCGCGGCACGAGGGTGTGTGCGCGCGCGCTCGGCGAGCCCGGGCTCTTTGTCCGAGCCCGTGCGCGCGTGCGTGTGCGGTGTGTGCGAGTGTATGTGTGCGCGCGTGTGTGTATGTGTGTGTCCGCATGGGGGGCGGGGCTGGGCGTCCGGCCCCGCCCCGGCCCCGCCCCCGGCCCGGCCAAGCTGGTATTTTTCCACCCAGCAGGATGGGTGATGCTGAGAGCTGCCTGCTCAGACAACAGACACGCGAGGTCAGGAAGAAGCCGCTTATAAATTACCGCTTCCTCCGCGCCGCCGCCAGCGCCGAGCTCCCGGCCCTGGCCGCAGCCCCGCTCGCTTGCCAGCTCCGAGCCTCGAGGACCGCGAGCCCAGACACCCAGCCACGCGGAGAAGGAGCGAGGAGCGCGGACCCCGCGGGCCGGAGACCGAGCAGGAGGGCAGCCCCCGGCCGGTGGAACCGAGTGCAGCCGAGCGCAGCGCCGCGGCCGCCCCAGGTACCCGAGGGACAGGGAGCCGGGCGCGCGGAGCCCCCACTCTCTCCCCGCGCTCCAGCCAGCCCCGACCTCCCTGCCGATTGACCCCCACTCCGGCGTCCCTCTCGCCACCGAAGGAGGGACGGAGGGTCGCCCGCTCAGACCCGCTGGCGGGGCTGTTATTGTTTCCCCAGCGAAAGGGCTTGGGCTTTTCGTGCAGGCGGCAGGTGTGTGTGTGTGTGTGTGTGTGTGTGTGTGTGTGTCTGTGCCGGTGTCTCTGTCTCACTGGCTGAGACACTGGGTGTCTGTGTGTCTGTATGTCTCCATGTCCATGTGTGCCTGTGTGTTTCTGAGGGTGGCTGTGCCTTCATTTCTCCAGCAACATGCACTCGTGTGTCCCAGTGTATGCCTGCTGTTCTGTGCCTTCTTGGGTTGTGCGTGTCTGTGTATTCTGGCGTGTCTGTGGTACCTGAGTGTGGCTGTGACCGTGTGTCTTAGGATGTCTGTCCCGGTGTGTGTTTGGTGTGAACCCGTTTGTATGTGACGGTGTCACCCAGTACCTGGCTGTGCACGTGTGTGTCCCCGAGCGCGGCTGTGTCTCCGGGCCCCTGGTTGCAGGCGCCTGTGTGTCCTCGGTGTACCTGAGGGAGTGTCCCCAGTGCCTAGAGGGCCGCACAGCCGGAGCTGATTCTCCAGGGCGGGCACTGATTCGGGCGCGGTGATAGGGGGGCATGGCTCCAAGGGTGCTGCCCGTGTGTGGCGTGCAGGTGGCAGTGCCAACGTCCAGCCGTCTTGAGTGGCAGGACGGAGGCCCCGAGGCCCAGCTGGGGGCCAAATGGGCAGCAGGCAGGGACGGCAGGACACATCCTTCTCTGGCTTTTTCTCCTTCCTTCTGAGGGTTCCTCTTTTAAGCAAGAGGTTCTCTCGTTCTCCCTCCCAGCAGGGAAGCCAAATAGAGAATCTCAGGGACCTTCTGCGATAGTCCCAAAGCTTCAGCCTAAACTGGAGGGGAGACCTGTGGGCCACCCCCTGCCCCGGCGTTCATAGGGAGGTGTGTGCTGGGCAGGGCCACCGGCCTGGCTATTTTGGTCACTGCATGGCCCCTGCCAGATCCTGGCGTCCCCTAGGACCAGCCCCACAGCTTGGGAGTCAGCCCGGGCCCCCATTTCCTGCCTGGAGAAATAAATCAGCTCAGTAACTGCCCAGACATTTGAATGGGGGTCTTTGGGCTGAGGTTTAGTGGCGCGTGGCTGGCTTCGCGTGGCTCCACGAATTTGGGCTTCGGTAAATTGGCCCACGCTTTGGCACTGTTGGCGTTTAAATAAATGTCATGGAGGAGATCTTTTTAAAATTTCTTTTTAATTTTTTCTTGGCTAGAAGGGAGGGGATCTCATCCAGAGTCTCCCAGCCAGAAGGAGTTTATTTTTGTGAGAAAGAGCGGGTGAGTGCTTAGCAACCGCCTGCCTCACTCTCCACCAGGGAGTCATCCTGGGAGTGTGGGGTGGGCATGAGAAGGTGCGGGGGTGGGTGGGGGAAGGAATTGCATCAGGATGGTGTTGGGGAGACTAGAGTAATGCCCGAGGGCCCTGGCTAAGAACCACCATAGGGTGGGATCGGCAGAGTGACTAGAGGTCTTAGGCCTGGCTCAGCCCCTACCCATTTGACCTTGTGCAACCTTTTTTTTTTTTTGGCCTCAGTTTCCTCATCTATAAAATGGGCGGAGTAGACTGGTTATGGGGTAAATAGGGACTGAGAGGCAGGAGCATGTCCCCAGGGAGCTCTGTTCAGTTACTGTGCCTCAATTACTGTGCCTTCATCAGTAGGTGACCTTGGGTGATTCTCTTGGCCTCTTTGAACCTCAGCTTGGCTGTCTGGGCAGCAAGGACGCCAGTGCCGGCCTCGCTGTGTCCTTGAGGGGATTGAGGGAGATGAGGATGAATAAGCCTGCGGTAAGCTGTAAAGCCGTCCTCTGGCTTCGTAGCTGCCGATTAGAGGGTGTCACGAGGTCTCAGGTCACTGGTATATGGCAGGGCCAAGGTGCACTCCTGAGCTTTTGTCTTTTGGGGATACCCTTGTTCTGGCCCATAGTGCAGCAGCAGTGGACCTCTTCTGCCCAGTTCTCTCCTCTTGTCCTGCAGTGATCGGGTCACATCTGCTTCACAGAGTCAGGAGGCCTGGTGGAAGTGACCATTTTAGAGATGCGCAAACTGAGAGCTGCCCAGGGGACTTTGCCTTGATCGTACTGTGGATGAAGTGGGCCTCAAAGGTCTTTCCTCGGCCAGCTGTGAGTTTTGGCCCCAAAGAGCTTGAATCACTGATGTGCTGAGGAGTTGAACTTGGACTGCCGTTGAGACCTGGGAAAAACAAGGGACAAAGATGCCCCAGTCCTCAGGGTTGGAGAGAGAGTGCGTGGGATCCACTCACCTCACCCCTTGATTCTGTCCCTCGTTATTCATTCTCCCTTCTGTGTGCTTTCTGGGAGGGCTCTTCCAGTCTTCCTACACAAGTGTCAGTCCACAGGAGGCTTTGGACACTGATGACGGTATTTTCTAACTCCCAGCTTGTTTGCCTGTCAACCTGTCAGAGGACTTGGGAGCTGAACTTCTCTGAGAGTCTTTCCAAAGGTCCTGAAATGATAAGACACTTGTGAGTCATTAAATGCATTCGTGTGTATAGGAAAGAGCTGACAAATTAATTACAAGAAGCAGAATGCAGCATACCCACAGCTGGAGGGGGTCTGGGCAGGAATAGAGGGCTGGCCTTGGAAGCCCAGGGTCACCCCGGCAGTGCAGGCTAATCGACTCACTTCTGCAGAAAGTCAGAAGCGAGAGTCAGATTCTTTGGGTCTCCTCCTGTCCTCTGCAGTGGTCAGCTTATCTTGGCCCAAGTGTTTGTTTGAATGTATGCGTTCTGGGGAGGAGTTGTGGTTGTGGAAATGCCCAGGGGGACCTTCGAGTGTGAAAGAGAGCTCTTCTTAAATGTCCCTCACTAGCTGTTTAATAAATCTTGCTAAGGTCAGCTCTGGCCTGGCCCTGGATTTGGGGTAGAATATTGGCTTTCCAGGTGCTCAAAGCCCAGAGGGAGATAGGACAGTGACCATGCCATCCAAGGCATGCTGTGAGGACTTAGGTGGCCAGGTATGCACTGATGGCAAGGTCATAGGCATGGGGCACTTCAGCCTCTTGAAAGAGGTGATGTCAGAGCTGGCATCTTCTGTGAGTGGATGGGGGGAGGAACAGTATGGGCTGGCGTTTTGGGCAGGGGCCATAGCAGGTGCAAAGGAACAGTGGCATAAAAAAGCCAGGTGTTTTTATAGAATAGGCCTTGCAGGGTTCCTGCCCGAGAAAACGGAGGCCAGGGGGTGGAAGGGTCTGAGCACTGGGTAAATGGGCTTGAACTTCATTCTGAGGACAGCAGGGATAGAATGGCACCAGACTGTGTTTGGGGACAGCAGTGGAAAAGCTAGTTAAACCCAGGAGTCCAGAAGACCCCCTGATGATGGGTGGGGAACTAGGCTAGGGTCCAGGAAACCGAGGGTGGCCAGGCCACCACTGGTCAGGGCACAAAGCATTTTCCGTGCCAGTGAATCTTGCCCTGAGCTCTTTTTGTAAACACAGGGTGAAGGCCTGGACATGCTGTTTTAATAGGTACACAGGCCATTAACTTAGTGGCTTTGACCTCCCTGGGAGCATGAAGCCCAGGAGTCTTTAGGGTGAATTATGTCTGCCCTGGACAGGACTTTGGGGTTTCCCCTCCCACCTTACCTAGTCAGAGGCTTCATTTGGAAAACCTGAGCTGAGGCACAGGGGTTATGGGTGGCTGAGAGAAAGGGCAGAGAGAATGGAAATTGCTGTGCTGTTTCTGAAGCTCTGTGAGTCAACCAACTCCCTTGTAAAAATCAATGTACAAACAACAAATCACCCAAAACAATAAAAGGGAAGGGGAGTGTAGGGGGCCAGGGGCTGGGCAGCGGCAACTCTAATCAGGCAGAGAATGACTCGAGTTGTTGTTTTTTTTTTTTTGTTTGTTTGTTTGTTTTTTCCAAATTAAAATTTCCAGGTTTAGCATGGACAGACGGACTCAGTCCCCACAGGGTGGAGCCTGGGAATCTGTATTTTTAAATTTTGTCATTTTTTTTTAATTAAAAAAATTTTTTTAAATAGTGATACAATTTACGTGTTGTGAAATGCAAAGATTCTGTTACAGTTTGATGAATTTTGACAAATGTATACACTTGTGTAACTACCGCCCAGATCAAGATAGAGAATATTTCCAGCTGTGAGGTTAGTTCCCCTCCTGGAGGCGACGAGTTTCTGATTTTTGTCACCCTACATTAGTTTTGCCAAACCTAGAACTTCATGTAAATGGACTTGTGTGGTGGATAGCTCTTAAGTGTCTGGCGGCTTTTCTGTTTGATGTTTTTGAGATCCATCTGTGCTATGGATTTTATCATGGAATTTATCATGAGGGTGATTCCTTTTATTGCTAAATAGTATTCCGTTGTATGGATTCACCTGTTGGTGGATATTGGGGTGGTTCCAGTTTGCAGTGATTATGAATAAACCTGCTCTGAGCATTCCTGTACAAGTCTTTCAATGAGCTTATATTGTCCATTTTTCTAGGAGTGGGACTGCTGGGTCCTAGGGTCCACAGATGTTAAAACTTCATGAGAGATTGTCAAAGAATTCTTTTAGTTACAAAAATATACACCTCGGGGCACCTGGGTGGCTCAGGTGGTTAAGCATCTACTTTTGGCTCAGATCCTGATCCCAGGGTACTGGGATCGAACCCTGCATTGGGCTCCCAGTTTAGGGGGGAGCCTACTTCTCCCTCTCCCTCTCCCTGGCTCATGATTGCTTCCTCCCTCTCTCTCAAATAAATAAATAAATTTTTTTTTCTTTTTTAAAAAGATTTTATCTATCTATTTGACAGAGACAGCGAGAGAGGGAATACAAGCAGGGGCAGAGGGAGAGGGAGAAGCCGACTCCCCACCAAGCTAGCAGCCCAATGTGGGGCTCTATCCCTGGACCCTGGGGTCATGACCTGAGCTGAAGGCAGATGCTTAATGACTAAGTCACCCAAGTGCCCCAAAATCTTTAAAATAATAATAATAATAATAATAATACACCTCAAGCAGTACAAAACGGTTTAAACTAAACGTGATCCTCAGAGATGATTTTTTAAAAAGTGCACTCTAATCTTCATTCTGTCTTTTTCTCTAATAACAGTAAAGGCCCATAAGATTATACATTTTCCTCTGCATACAGCTTTAACTCTCCCTCAGCTGTCTACAGGAACATAGATGATCCTTTATTATTACTTGCTAGATCGGTTTTCAGTTTTGATTTCCTTGTTGATCTGGGGCTGTTTAGGATATGTTCAGCAAGCTAGCTGTAGTTTTGTTTTGGTGTTATCAAAAATGGCATCATAGTGTTCTTGCTTTGCCGCTCACTCTTCAAACAACGGACCATTGTGGAACTGCTGCTTGTCGGAACGTACAAATCTGCCAGGCCACTCTGAATGGCTGGTCTGCATTTGGGAGTCACTGACCCAGTCTGGCCGGTGTTAAATCACAGCAAGCGCTTCCAGCCCAGTGAATGCAAAGCCCCACCCCCACCCCCACCCCTGCCCTGTGACTTTGAACTTTCCTGAAGGTGGGCAAAGAAGCAGACCAGGGCTGCTGGGCATTCTGAGTTGGGAGGGAATTGGTGCTCATCGAGCACTGTAGATGCCGGATCTCCCTTCCTGCATTTAAAGCCTATGCCTGACTTCAGGGTTCTTACCCCCATCTCCTGGATGAGTTTGCCCAGTCTCACAAAAGTGACTTGCTGCCGCTCATATGGCTGGGTTTGAATGGGAAGGGGAACTAGAACGCGAGCCGGTCCTTATCCCCTGGCAGCACAGCAGAGGCTCGCTGAGCACCTCCTGGGTGTCAGGCAGGAGGCCAAGGCCAGGAGGGCAAGGATAAGTAAGACAGCCCCCGCACTCAGGTGGCTCAGTCTCAGGGGAAGGAAGAAGAGCTGTATCAGGAAGAGGTTAGTGAACAATTCCAGGCGTCTTAGCTAAGGGCAGGCAGTGGTCCAGGCAGGGAAAAGTGGGGAAGGTCTGAGGAAGAGTGGTCCTCTGGCCAGGGAGTATGGAGACTTCCGGGACCTGCGAGAGAAGGCTCACTGCCGTCCACTTTATGGATCTGGAGACTGAGGTCCAAGCGAGGCTGATAAGCTATCAAAAGGGCCATTGTTCCCAAACTTGTGGTTCTTCCCCAGACTCAGCCTCCATTCAGAGATTCTGTTAAACCGGTAATGCAGGAGGCAGAGTTTTTACTTGTGCCTCAACTCTTGATGACCACGTTCATAATTCAGATCCTAATTT
Source organism: Lontra canadensis (assembly GCF_010015895.1). Classification (NCBI taxonomy): domain Eukaryota; kingdom Metazoa; phylum Chordata; class Mammalia; order Carnivora; family Mustelidae; genus Lontra; species Lontra canadensis. Next base: position 42,422 of record NW_022631397.1, read on the forward strand.
TAACACAGCTAATGGGAAGGTGGAGTGAGATTCCTTAGGACTGGACTGCCCGGGAGACACCTGCAGACACTGGGGTGGGGGGGTCTTGGACAGCTGGACCTCCTGGCTCCTGTGGGCAGCTCTGGCTTGTGGCCGTGGTGTGGGATAGAATCAAGGCAATTTGTAAGAGGGCTGGAGGGCAGGAGAGTTGAGTTCTTCTGGTTTTGCTCACTTGGGTCCTCCCCATTAAGCAGAAGCTTGGACCACATCTCTGAGGGGTTCCTAGGGTGGACATTTGGAGAGACCTGCCCTTCCCCCACTGCTCTTCTTTGCACACAGTAGAAATGCTAAGCCACTTGCTGCCAGGTCCCACCATCCCCTTTCCAGCAGAAAGTTTTTAACCCAAGCCAGGTTGCCTGCCTGTTGCCTGGTGCAGGGTGGAGGGGTGAAGTGGATTTCAGCAAAGTCATGCTTGGTGGGTGAAGAGCACCGGAAGTGGGCGGTCCTGAGGGCTCTGCTCTCTTGCCCCATAGCCAATTGGCACCTGGAGGTGATGGCTGCTGAGATCTCAGGGAAGACCCAGGCCATGATTTCAAGGACATTCATGCTCTCACCAGATGGCACTTGGTATCTCCTCTCTGGGGGGAATATCCCTACAGCTTGAGACAATAGGCTCCTTGCCAGCCTCCAGGCCTCCTAGGTACCTCTCCGTACGGTCCGTGTGCATGCCACTCCAGTGCTCAGAGGTCTTCAGTGGCTCCCTAGTGCTTTGTGAAATCAGGTTCACACTCCTTGGCCTGACATGAGAAGCCCTGCAGGATCTGGCCTCTGGCCAGTGTTCATCCTCATCTGCTACCACTTCTCCCCACCTCCTCGTGATTTGGCTGGTTTCTGCTCCAAAACCGAGCCTCAGGCTCCCTTGGCTCTGCCCATGCTCATGCCACAAGGCCCTTCCTCCTCCTTTTTTTCTTTTTATTTTTTTCAATTACTATTACTTTTTTTAAAGTAGGCTGCATGCCACCGTTGGGCTCAAACTCAACGACCCTGAGATCAAGAGTCTCATGCTCTACTGACTGAGCCAGCCAGGCACCCCTCTCCCTTCTCTTCTTCTTCCGCCTCTTCAGGTCAGCTTGAAGCTACCTGCTTCATGAAGCTTTCCTTCGGCCCCTTAACTGTGCCTGGCACATAGTAAGGACTCAGAAAGGAGCAGACGAGACAAAGTGTTATGTCCATCCATCTCACCTTGCTCAGAGCCTCTGTAGCGCACAGTTAGGTCTTTGTGGTCTTGCCTTTTATTTGTTCACTGAGTTCACATCAGGAGGGATAGATGCTTCAGTGTCCAGCCTGGCGCACAGTAGGTGCTCAGAACACAAAGGCTCTCCGATCCCCTCTTAACCTGAAATAAGAGCCTGTCGTTGAAACATCCGAATGGGTCTGGGCTTGGAAATTACGTTCACCCATCTCCATCCATATGTATTGGTTCTAGGGCCTGGGGATGTGGCAGGTGAACCAGACAAGACCAAATCCTGGCCAATACCCTCATGGAGTTGATCATAAAATAGTTGAATGAATTATCCCAGTGGCCTGGGGCACCAGGGTTTCAGTGTAGGATCAAGTTCCAGATTTGAAAAAATACCAGTTACTGCAAAATGGTCTCCCGGGGCAGTTCTGGACCATAGACATGTTTTGTGTTGCCCACTTAGACGAGAGTTGTAGAATTTTCTAATTTCAAGCCAGTGTTTTTCAGTGTGGTTTTTCTTTTTCTTTTTCTTTTCTTTCTTTCTTTTTTTTTTTTTTTTTTGCATCTGCTTCTGGTCATTGTCTGGTGTCTCTGAACATCTGGACATAACCACCTGGCAGCCCCCCTTGGATTCTCTGGCATGCCCCAGTGCTCCCCACACCAATCCCCCCACCGGCTGCTTCCTCTGTGGGGCTCCGGAGGCATAGAAATGTGTTGCCAGTGGCTCCTGGGCAGGTGGAGGCATTGTGCTCTGTTCATTCACCAGGGCTGGTAGCTGGAGGTGCAGCAGAGCGGAGAGAGGGCTTCACGAAGGCAGGCTCTCTGTTTCTAGCCCTCTAGGGGGGACCCTTAGTGCTTTCCTGGGTAAGGGGTGGAGTCCCAGGCTGGAGCTGGGGAAGTCCAGGTGGCCCCCACAGTGCTCCATGTAGGACTCGGTGCACCCCCACGTCAGGCTGAGACCCACACCTTACCGGGCAGCCCCTCCAACGCCAGGCTCTGCTGAGAGTTCTGGGTTGTGGGCTCCGGGCGGAGAGGGTAGTTTGCCCCCTTGAATGCTAAACATCACCAGCCTTGGGCCAAGAAGCTCAGCGGCAGCCATACTCTGCCTGAAAGAAGCCCCAAATCTGAGACCTGGGATGTTTTCAGTGTATCTTGTTTCCTTGGCTGAGCCCAAGAATGAATTCCGGGGATCAGTACCTATTCTCTAAGTCTCACTGCGGGACCTCGGAGGGGTCCTCCGTAGTTGCAGGGCTCAGAGGCACGGGAGAAGCTTTCTGCGCTTTCCCACATTTCATTGCCTCTGACCCCTGCTTGCGGTTCCCCCAGCTTGGGGGTGGTTGCTATACCTTGGCTCAGTCCTGGGGTATGGTGACAATAGCAGTGATAAAGACATGTACCTGTGCTCCACAGACTTGAAAGCCATAAATATGCTGGGAGAGCTTGTTAAGATGCCCCTTTCTGTGTGCGGCGACGGAATGGAGCCCTGAGGTTCTGCATTTCTATTCCAACTCCCAGGCAGTTGTCAAGGCCGCTGGTCTGGGGACCACACTTTGAATAAAGGAAGTCCATCCCAGCTCTTGGATGCCTGTGGCCCTTCCCTAAACCAGGCCAGGTGTCCGGTCTAGATCATCTCCCCACCCATCCCAAGAGATACCATTATTCCCATTTTGCATGTGAAAAGTTGAAACCCCAGAGACTGCGGGTAACTTGCCTAAGGCCACACAGCTGGGAGGCCGCTGAGCCCGGGCCCTCTGGGCCAGCACCACTTTGGAAAGGATGCTGGTTGGGAAGCCGTTTTCTGCTGAACAGTATCCACGGTCCAAAAGCCACAGGAAGCATTTCAAGGCAGCCAAGTCGGATGTAAATCAGGGAGAGCCCAGGGCCAGCCCTGCCGAGATGACAGCAGGGCAGCCCGAGGCCATGTCAGGATCAGGTCTAAAGTGGGACTTACTGGGTGCTGGCATTGCTGCCTGGTGTGGGGAGCCATTGAGGGATGCTCGCAGCTCCTAGAACTAATTGTGGAGCTGCTGGAACCCAAGAAGGCTCCTTCTCACTCTTACACAGAATCCCAGGGCAGAGGGCTGCCTGGAAGCATCGGCAGTGGGATAGGTCGAAGCTGGGACCTGGTACGGGAGTTCTTTAAATGCTGGCACATTCTTGCAGCCCAGATCTCATTGAGGACTGAGGTTGCCGAGATCTTCGGCTTGGCTGGGGCTTTGTTTTTACACAGGGTATCTGCACCAAGCAACTGGAAAGAGCAGAACAGATTTAGAGTGTAGGTTCTGGAAGTGTGGTCACGGGATGTGATGTCCGGTAATCACCTAGGAGCTTGTTAGAATGTAGAATCAGGAGCCCCACCCCAGACCTGCTGACTCAGACCCTGGGGGTGGGACTCAGCAAGTTTTAAGAAGCCCTCCAGGCTTACCTTTGAGAAGGGCTGATTTTTCCATCTGCTGCCAGATGCCCAGGGACCCAGGAGGGTCATTCCTAACCTTTGCTATAGGCTGAGGGTTCCTGGGCTGCAGGGGGACCTCAGGTGTCATTTCATCTGTGCTCCACTTTTCTGATGGCCTGAATATCAGTTAATGGGGCATGCATGAAGTTAACACAGCATATCTGAGGTAGAGCATAGGTCTGGATTCTTAGAGCTGTAAGTGGTAGAAATTGGTTCAAACTAAAAAAAGAAGGGAGGGAGAGAGGAAGGAAGGAAGGGAGGAAGGAAGGAAGGAAAGAAAAAAAAAAAAGAAAAGAACATTTACTGACTCTTAATTGAAAAGCCCCAGGGTCATACTTCAGGCATGGTTGGATACAGGTGCTGAGATATGTCATCAGGACTTTTATCTTTCTGTCCATTCCTGGACTCCTGTGTTGGTTTTATTCTCCTCGGGGTACTTTCAGCTGCATAGGATGCATTCCCTCCCAGCATAGCCATCTCAGCCTAGAATTAGTCTCCTTTTTTTCCCCAGTATTCTTAGCATGAGCCCATGTTAATCACTCTCATTGCCCACCCTTGGCCAGATGATTGTCCTTGCGCCAGTGGTCACAGCCCCTCTGATTGGCTAGGCCCAGCTCGCATGCCCACCCAGAACTCCATGGGCTGAGAGTGGGTGTGAATGGGTGTCCAGGTGGCTATGAGGCTGGGGATATGAGGCTCCTCCCAGAAGAAGGAGCATGGGTGCCAGCAGGCCGTACACACGGGGACTTAGTGCCGTTCTTATCCTCCTCTGAGCTGGGTTGCCCTCATGCAACTGCTAAGGTCTCGCACCAGATAGAATTACAACTCCTTTTCCTGGGTCCTTCAACATTTTCTTATAAATGTGCATTAAACACGCTACCTTCATCTTTCCCTTTGTCCCTCTTCCCTTGATGTAGTCAGGGATAGCAAGTTACACGGTCCCCTGGCACCCACACCCGTTGTGGTCATTACTAATTCACACCTGCCTTCACAGCGCCCTGTGTTCCCCCAGAAAATGAAGCCTCTGTGACGTCCGTGTTACATGTTGGCCTTTACCATGGGGTTCTGGGCTCCGTGAAAGCAGGGCCTTCAGCTGTCTTGTTCATTGCTGGGTTCCCAGGGCCTAAAACAGTGCCTGGCACATAGAAGGTGCTCAAGAAATTTTTAAAAATGTATGTATTTTATTTTTAAGTAATCTGTCCCCCCAACATGGGGCTTGGACTTAAAACCGCAAGACCGATAGCTACCTGCTCTACTGACAGGCAGCCAGGTGCCCCTTACCGAATTACTGACTGAATATTCCTACCCCACGGTGCCTTGAACGCTGGGCACCGAAGTGAGCCCGTTGAATGTGGGGGCGCTGCCATTGCAATGAGGCTGTCTGATTTGGGGGACCGGGAGCTCGGCAGACTGCTAGGGCCATGTTTCTGAGTCTGAGGAAGGGGCTCCAAGGGAGGGCAGGGTCTCAGGTACATTAAGGAAAGACTTGTCCACCCTTCACTCTTTGTGCCCTCCCACCAAGGGTAATGGCCTTCCCTGCTCTGCTGAACCATACACCTGTTCATTGAAATGTGTGATCTTAGTTGATAAGAAGCCATTTCCTGGCTTTCTGAATTTTTATATTCTAGGAAACCAGGGGAGCCTTCCAGCACAACTCTGCTGGTGGAGGTTGAGGCAGCTGTGATCTTCCCCAACTCACATTTTTTCCCCAAACTGAGTGCAAAGGACAGGAGGTGTTCTGTTTAAAAAAAAAAACACACACACACACACACACACACAAAAGAAAACAAGGCTTCTGGGGTCATTCACATTTGGGGACTGCTTGGCTCAGCAGAGTTCAACAGATTCCTTTGGCACAGTGATCTTGGAGCCTTTAACCAATCGATGAGTTATCATCTTTTCCAAGAATCCGGGGCCCCCAGGTGCTCCGTCAGCCCCTCTGTCTGGCTGTCCTGTATCCTTGTGCTCACAGGGAATAGTCTTTCACAGTCCTGGGCCCATGGCTAGGCTTCTCTGGGGCTCCCAGGAGTGCAGGCTTCTGGGGCAGGACAGGGCGGGGCAAGGGCTTAACGGTTGCTGCCACTAGTTCTTACTGCTGACAGTTTCAGGAGCTGGGTGTGAGAGCGTGTGTGCGCATGTGTCTGCAGTTGTGCATGTGAACATGTCTGTGTGCAGGGATGCGGGGACACCCCAGTGTTGACTTGGCCCCTCCCAGTGTGCAGTCGCACTTGAAGAAGACTCCGGGTCCTGCGTACAGTCCCAAGCTGACCAGATATTGTCTTTCCTTCTTTGCTTCCTCTCATTGTTTTAGGTCCAGACCAACAGCCCTTGCTGAGGAGCCTCCAAAAGTAAGTGACATTTGACCTCTCCATGGTGTTGGTGTCTCACCATGTGGGGTCCTCAGGCCCTCAGTGTTCCTTCCAGGCTTGAGGAGGAAGCAGAACCCCAAGGGCTCTGGGACCTCATCCACAGGTCACCTCTGGGTGGTGGGTTTATGGCCCAGGTTGGCCCCCCCCTACTGATGCTGAGCACTGATGTTGGAGTCTGACCCAGACCCCATCCTGGCTCTGCCACTCACCAGTGATGGAGAGAACGCTTGCACATGTGCACGCATGTGCAGGAGGGGTGGGACAGGGAGAGAGACTTAAAGCCGACTCCCTGCTGAATGCAGAGCCCCTCCCTGCCAGCTGATCCCCCTCCCACCACCCAAGAGATCAGCACCAAGAGTGGGTGACTCAATCAACGGAGCTGCCCAGGCGCTCCTAAACTTTTTCTTTTTAAAAAATTGAAAACCTTTGGAAAAGTGGAAAGGAGGATACAGTGAACTCCTATATAACTTTCACTGAGATTTTCCTTCCCCTTGTTAACATTTGCTACATTTGCTTCATTTCTCTGTGTATGTTATAAAAATACCACATTATTAAAACTTTTTTTTCTGTTGACTCATCGGTGAGTAAATTACAGGCAGTGCCCCTTTACCCTCCTAATCCTTTGTATGTATTTCGTAAGAGCAAGGCCCTTCATTCTCTTATATAAGCACATGGAATAATCAACCCCAGAACGTTTAACATTGACACAATTCTGTTATCTAATCTACAGACCTAAATGACGTTTTGCTGACTGTCTCATATTTACAGAAGCTCCCCGACCCCTGCCCCCCCAAGTTCAGGATCACAGTGTTTTTAAAAGGGGTTTAATGGGGCAGGAACCTGACTTTTCTGCAGATGACTTCTCCACCTTGATCTAAAACATCCTTACTAGCGGGGTTTTTGGAAGTCTTTCCGTTATGACATTTGGTAAGAAATAGATTTTACGACAGGATGCCACCTGTGCTTACCCATACACACATGCTTGAAAGTGAAACCAATCCCACAAAATGATAAATCACATTTTCAGCATCTTTAGGGCTCTATTCTGTTCTCTTTTATAAAAATGATAGTTCTGACCCGTTGAGTTGATTGCATGACCCACTATAGACTCTGCTCTGGCATAAGCTTCTTGGGCAGAAATTTCTCTCAGGAGGGAAGCTCCTCCTGGTCCAGACTCAAGAGTTCGGTTGATTGGGGGGTCACCTAAGAAGCCAGGACTAGGAGAAAGGCCATGAAGACCCTGGCCCATTGCTACCCATGGTGGACCTGACCCCATCCCTGAAATCCAGCATCTGCCCTCTCTGGGCCCCATGACCCCATGGGGACCTCCCATTCTTTATGCTGTGAAATGAGGCAGGTGTATCACTGGTGGCTCAGGACACCTCCCCGGCTAGCTACTAAGGGGGCATGGAGTTCTAGTCCATGTCAGCCTCCAGAGGCACTGCCATACTGGTCACAAAAGTCACTAAGAATAATCCCGAACACGTAACTAAACTCTATAACAGCACCCTCGATTCGCTGTCAGAGAGATTTACTGTGTAGTGGCTCATTTTCGCCCACAACAATCTTAGGATGGGTGCTGCTGTTCTTCTTGTAAAAATGCCAGGTACATTTATTGAGCACCTATTGTGTATCAGGTACTGCTAGGTACTTCACAGACCCATATCCTCAGAGTAGTCCTAGGAGTTAGACACTGATATTATCTCCATTGTACAGTTGGGGAAACTGAGGCACAGAGAGGTGAATTGACTCCCCCCTACCCCCCCCCCCCCCCCCCCCACCAAAGTCACACAACAAGGAAGGATTTGAACCTGCCCCTGTTCTGACCCTGGTGTGCATACCAGCCAGTACTGCTTTCCCTTCCCCCCAGACTGAGAGCAGACTCCTGGGCAGGCCCATTCCCAAGGCCTTATACTTGTTAATGAGTAGCCTGGGCAGCCCAGGAAGCCAGATGCCGGCTACTGCGAAGCTGGAGTATAGGTTCTGCTTCCAGATAAAGTCTTGCAAGGTGCCCAGCCCCCATCCGGGCGGGCGGCTTTAGAGGCTATGCCCAGATAGAAGCCAGCCACTGTTCTCTTCTCTGAGGTCTGCTGATCCATCCACACTTCACAGGAGATCCCTGGAGGCTGAGAAATGGGTTTGCTCTCAGGCCTGTGTGATGCCTCCTCCACATGGCCCTTGTGGCTAACTCTTTCCAAAAGGGCACCATGGCCATTCGGTATGGCAGGCAGCAGGATTTGGAGGGGGTTGTCTTTAGGGAACCCAAGCTGTCCCCTCTGAAGCTGGAGCACTACCCGGCATGTAGCTGTGTGGCCATCCTCACTGAGGCCTCCAGGTTCCTATCTGAAAAAAAGGATGGCAGTCACTCACTCTAGCCCCTCACAGGGCGTGCACAGCTGGAAGGTAGCTGAGAAAAGGATGCTTCTCGGTTGTTAGCCGTCTCTGAGTTACTAAGGAATCAGCCAAAAGACGAATTCCTGGTGGGGACAACCCATGTTGTGGAAAGTCCATGGAGCTGGAGAGTTAGACAGTCCTGGATTCAAATCCTGTCTCCATCCTGTGCCAACTCTGACCTGGAGAGGAGAGTCCCTGAACTCCTCCAAGCCTCAGCTTTCCCAGCTGTAAGATGGAGCAGTGAGAGCACCCAGGAGTCTTAGACAGCGAGTATGGGATCAGGGGTAATGGTCTCTGTCGTCGTGATGGTGTTTTGAAGCATTTAACAGGCCTAACAAAATCTGTACCCAGCACCTGAGTACATGTTCTAATTTCACCTCCCTGGCTGGGATCCCCTAGAGCAACCCCCCTCACTTACCTCACCTGAAGATCACATCCACCCTTTTGGGTGTCTGTGGTCCTTTTAGCTGGAGGGGAGCCTCTCCGGGCTTGTTACAAGAATGCCCACTTGGGTTCTAAGCCCCACCCCCTCCTGGACCCCAGGGTTGTAAACTCCAGCAGGGGAGGGGGGCGTTCATACAACAGATCTGTGACCCCTCCAGTGAGAGCATCACCCTCTTTGCTCGCTCCCTGGAGGGGCCAAGACTGTGAGAAAATGGTATTTACTGTTGGTCTGCCCTGATCATAAAAGTGATACATTTTAAAAAACAGATCTATTTGACCTACAACATTTTGTAAGTTTAAGGTGTTAAAAAAACATTGGGATTTGATACATTTATACCCACATGTGATTGTCACTGTAGCCTTAGCTAACATTTTTGTTGGGCCACAGATTCTCATTTCTTCTAGTGTTGGGAAGTAATGTATTTTTAATACAGAAAATTTGGAGAGCACAGAAAAGTCAAAAGAAGAAAATAAAATTCATCTCTGTTCCTGCCATGCAGACATAACCATCTCACAGTGAATTTATAAACACGTGGGTAAATACGCATTTCCTTTTAAAGTTGAGGGGCGCCTGGAGGGGCTCAGGTGGTTACGTTTCCGCCCTCCACTCAGGTCATGATCTCAGGGTTCTGGGACCAAGCCCTACATCAGGCTCTCTGCTCAGGAGGGAGTCTGCTTCTCTCTCTGCCTCTGTTTCTCCCCTCTGCTTATTCTCTCTCTCTCTTTTCCTCAAATATATATCCAAAAAACTTCTAAAAAATTAAATAAAAATAAAGTTGAACTCACAGTGTGGCCATGTTGGGGAGCCAACTTCCCGCACCACCCCCCAACATGTTTCTTAGTGTTTTTTTCTGGGTCTTAACGTCTTCTAAGTCAGGGTCAGCAGATTTTTTTTTTAAAGGCCTGGATAGGATGTATTTTGGGCTTAGGGGCCTATGGTTTTGCCTCCACTGATCTCAGTCTCACCTCTACTATTGTAGCCAGAACGCGGCCACAGACAAAATGCAAATGAGTGGCTGTCGTTTTATGCCATTAAAACTTCCATTTACAAAAACAACCTGCCAGATTTGGTTCAGGGGCCGAAGTTTGCTGACCCCCCACCCCCACTCCCCTCTCCCGTTCTTAATTAGTTTTGATTTGTTTGGGTAGACCATCATTTATTTAATTAATCCCCTAGTGATGAGAGATTGGCCACTGGTAGTTTCTTTCATGTAAACCACTGTGCTGTGAACATTCTTTTTTCCTTTCTGTTTTTAATTGTGGTAAAATACACATAACACAAAATTAACCATCTCAACCATTTTTAGGTCTGTAGTATAGGAGTGTTAAGTATATTTACATTGTCGTGCAGCCAATCTCCAGAACTTTCTCATGTTGCAAAACCAAATGCAGTGACTATCTCGGGGTATCTTTATGCATCGGTCTGGTTCAGAAAATTGGAATTGCTAGCCTGGAGGGGGTGTGCATTTTGAAGGTACTGGGCGCCTGTTGCCAAATCACTGACCCTCAGAAATTGCCCTAATTGAAGCCTCTGCCGATCTTCGGTGACAGCCCGTAGGCCACAAGAGGGAGTGGAGCTGGCTACTTCCCTGGGGAGTCCCTGCCTTCAGGGCTTCAGGGAGCAGCAGATATAAAACAACCCATCCCAGAGACCCAGTAGCCAGTCTGCCAGCCGCCTTCTTTTGGGGAAGAAACTAAAAAGTCAATAAACAAGATGTTTTAGGAATACTGGACTGTTCTCGGAGGTTGATCATCTAGACCCTTTAGAGAGAGGAGAGATGTGGTTAAAACCAACTCAGCTGTCCAGTGAGTCTGGGTGTCAGTGGTGTTTGGCCTCTACCTTGCTGTGTGACCCAGGGCAGGTGACTTAACCTCTCTGGGCCCTCAGGTTCTCTGTAAAAATAGACATGAGGTAGAATCTCTCCTCTCTGGTTGAGGATCAGGAAATAAGGTCTACAAAAGTTCTCGCACAGTGGCCAGCATGTCGCCCACACCAGTACCCTGTGGCTGTGATAGCTGTTCTTACTGCTGCTGTTAGGATTACTTTTAACACCTCTGTTAGGGTGGTCTGAACATAGAGACAGCACTAGCATGTGCAGCCTTTCGCAGTTCTCAGAGAGGTTTTCCATCTTAATACTTGGCAGTATTTTGTAGCATAGTTATTACTGTCCCTGTGTAACAGGTGAGAAATTTGAGGCTCACAAGGTCAGCGGCCAGCTCGAGGTCAGCTATGTGTCAGGACAGGGAGCCCGGGCTTTAGTCCATGCCTTTGGCTTGTTGTCCGTTCCACACAGCAGCTGCTGGACGCTGGGGCTTCTGGACGACCAGGGCTAGTGGGAGCTGCCCCTTCTGGCCTCACCTGTGGTGGGAAAGCTTGGGCCTTCGGTGGAGAGAAGATTCTTTGGTTTATTTTCCTGTCTTGGCTCTTAGCCCCAACAGTGGGCACATGGGTTTGGTTTCCCCCCACCCCCCCCCAAGGAGAGAGGTTACAATACTAATGGGTGCCCCGCCCCCCCCGACACACAACCACCACACGATTGTCCCTCACTAGCTGGATGTCCTACCTTATAACTCCTGACACTTTACCTAGATCTGCGGGTTAATGATTCAGCCCTCCAAGGCTGACCCCATACTCCCACTGCCTGTTGTAAGTTTCAGATTGCCACGTGTGCTTTTTGGCCCACTGGCTAGAAATCGGAAGTTCACGAGACCTCCTCCTTGGGTTTGATTAATTTCCTAGAGCAGCTCACAGAACTCAGAGAAACATTTTATTGACTAGATCAGTGGTCTTGTTAGTAAAGGCCATAACTCAGTACCACCACAAGGAAGAGATATACAGGGCAAGGAATGTGGGGAAGGGGCTTGGGGCTTCCCTGCCCTCCTCTCCAGGTGCTACTCTCTTCAAATCTCCATGTGTTCCCCAGTCTGGAAGCTCTCCTTTAAATTTTTATGGAGGCTTCATTACTTAAGCACCATTGATTAAATCATTGGCCTTTGGTGATTGAACTCCATCTCCAGCCCCCCTCCTTTCCCTGAAGGTCAGGGGGTGGGACTGCACGTTCCAACCTTCTAATCACAGGGTTGCTTCTCCTAGCAACTAGCCCCTAGCCTTAGGTGCCTTCTAAAAGTCATCGTTAACATAACAAAAGACACCTTTCTCACTCTCACCACTTAGGAATTTTTTTTTTTTTTTTTTTTTTTTTTTTAAGATCACACCGAAGAGTGCAGGCTCAAGCAGGATTTGGGGGAGTGGAGAGGGAGAGTAGGGCTCCATCCCAGGACTCCAGGATCATGACCTGAGCCAAAGGCAGGCGCTTGACCATCTGAGCCGCCCAGGCACCCTTCTCATCACCTAGGAAATTTATAACAGTTTTAGGAGCTCTGCCAGCAACGGGGACAAAGACCACATATATAGTTACATTGATTCTAAATCACCATATCGCAGTTTGCTGTTGTTGTTGTTGCTGTTTTCAGAAACCGGCAGGGCATTTCAAAGACGAGAGCTGCCTGCCCAGGTGAAACCTGAGAGGGGTTTAAGGGAAGTCTGTTCTCAGCCAGCAGATAGTATTAAGTCCAAAAACCCATGTTCCCCAAAACAGGAGCCTCCTGGGTCGTAAGGCTAGAGACACCTCTGGGTTTGGGGGGACTGGCTGCCCCAGGGAGGGTGCCCTGGGTCAGTATTCAGAACCAGCTGCCCCCAGCACCACCAGCAGCACTGCCTTTACCCACTTCCACCAACTTGCTGGGGGACCTTGGATGAGTCATTTCCCTTTTCTGGGACCTAATTTTCCTCATGCATAAAACAAGGGTCTGGAATCATTTCCCCAGGGGAGTTTCTGGGGTCTCAGCTTTGGACATGAATCTCAGCTCTGCCTGCTGTGATGGTCCTCCCTCTCTGGGCTGGGTTTCTCTGTGGGGCTGTATACTTGGACACGTCTTCCCATAATGGAGTCTCACCCCTCAACCTATGGCCTTCATCCCTAAGAATAGCGGAGGCACTTGCCAGTCACTGGCCCCTCTGACCCTCATCCCCAGCCTGACCCCAATCCCGCATTGCCTTGCATCCCCAAATTCCCCCGTCCTTGTTCCTGTCATCACCCCTGAGCTCTTGCTCTTTGGGTCCCATCAGGGCTGCCAGGTTGTGAAGGGCGCATGCCTCCCTCCCTCTGTCCTGCCTCAGTGAGGGGGACATGGTTCTCATTTCTGTTTTCAGGTTGACTTGTGCTCTGGCCTTCTGTCTCATTCTTTCCTAGCCTTCTCTGGAACTCCTGCCTGCCCCCACTGTGTCCCTGACCTGAGAGCTTTCTCTGACCCATTAAGTTAGAGGCCTCCCATCTAAGTACTAAACAGGCCTGTCCCTGCTTGGCTTCTGTGATTGGACGAGATCAGGCCCAGAAAGAGACCATGTTTTGATAGGGACTCATGATCTGTGGGAAGGATGCCACAATCGATGAGCGATGTCTGTCAGGGAAGCAGGATGGGTGAAGGCAGCAATCCGGGATGGGATGAGGTGAGGACTTCAGGACAGCCTTGGGAGTGGACACCTGCTCTGCAAAAATTGGAAACGGAGGAGCTGAGAGGACCCCAAAAGATCTGTGCAGCTACAGGGCAAGCAGCTTAGAGCATGCTTGTGGGAGAGTGTGACCCCGAAGTCCCAGGATCTTTAATTTGTACTCAGGTTGAAGTTTTCAGACCAGGAGGCCAGAGCTACTTGATGCCTCTTAATGGCCTGGATGTCATATTTTGTGCTGGCTACGGGGTGTGTGTGTGTCTGTGTGTGTGTGTGTAACAAGGATCCTTCCAGACGCTCTGAATAAGGTTGCTAGGTGAAATACAGAGCATTCTGGTTCAATTAGAATTTCAGATAAACTGAGTCATGTTTTGAGTTTTAAGTATGTCCTTCGCAGTATGAGTATCTGCGACAAGCTTACTTCCTCCACGTCTCTTACCCAGCTGCCCCGGGAGGCCGTGCCCGCAGGCCACTTGAGGTTGCGGTGGGTCCCGGTGAACCCGTTGCTGCAGCGCCTTTCCCAGCCCAGGTCCTCCTCGATGGGAGTCCTGGAGGTGTTGTCCCCTTGGGCATCTGTGTCCTCCTCCAGGCCACCAGAAGGGTCAGCCTAGTTGACTTAGTACGAGGTCTGATTTTGACCTGGAGATGCCTATTGAGCACCTGTGATGCCAGAGAACTTGAGGGTCCTATCCTCATCTCTGCCATGTGATGGGCCTGGGGCAAAGTTGTCCTGTTCTCTGCCTCATGGCTGAAGAAGCCAGGCTCAGGAAGGTGCCCTGTGACACGCTGCGGCCACGCAGACCAAGAGATAGGTGAGCTTTTGGGCCCAGGCTCCCCACCCTGTCATCCTTCCATTGGGGTTGGGGGGCTGCCCCTTGGGGCCCTGCTGCTCTTTTTGGATTATTCCCTCCAGACTTCTCTCCTGTGAGGAGCTCACAGCTGAATGAATTGAGGCATTTACTCAGCATCAATGTGTCCATTCCCTCAGGTAGTGAGTACTTGTAGAGCGCCTGCTGTATACGAGGCCCACTGCTGAGATAGAGTGAGGAACAAGGCAGGAAGGGAGAGATGACACAAACCATTATTCGGTTGCAAAATGGAACCAGACCTCCCCCCACCCGCACCCCCAAATGCAATTGATGTAAACAACCAGGAGGTCAGGGCTTGTCTCAGAGTAGAAGAGGGAAGCAGTCTGGGAACATGAGCTGCTTCTCCTCATGAGCCTGTCTGCCTCCACCATCCTGTCCTCTCCATCCTTCATCCTGAGGAGCATTCTGAGGCTCAGAGAAGTGCATTGACATGCCCAAGGTCACACATCACCTTAAGACACCGTAAGCCTCCACTCCTCCCATAACCTCCCTTTTTGTCCTGTTGCTTACATATTAGGGGTGATTTAGTCACGTTAAAAAGTCCAGATACCGAGTAAACTCTTCAGCCTAAAAGAAATGAACTAGAACAGCCCCTGCTCTGGAAGGTTCTCTGGGGGCAGGAGCTGCTTCAAGGCAACCGATTCCTGTCCACGTCTCTGGCCTTGCCTGGGGTCAGCTGGATCCCCTGTGGCCAGGCCTTAAAGCTTCGTGGCTGAGAGGGAGAAGGGCCACCCCCACCTTTTTAAAGAAATTTATTTCATATTCGTAAACATGATGATAGGCGCTGGTGATAAAAACATAAAGGACACAGTGTCAATTTTTTAGACTCGTACTGCCTAGTGAGGGAGACATAGGTGAACATACGAGTTAGACTACAGTTTAGTGTGAGCCTTTTTTTTTCCTGTCTTACTGAGAAATGATGGTCATACATCACTGTGTAGGCTTAAGGTATGTGGCGTGATGGTTTGTTGTAATACTTCGTGGAGTGATGACCACAACAGATTGTGTTCACATCGGTCTTCTCATAGACAGACACTCCCACCTCCGTAAGATCGTGGGGTGGGGGGCAGACCTCTTGTTTTCCCTCTGGCTTTTATGTTTCATTTGAGAAGCATCTGTATTTTCAAACCCCTTCCAGCCCTGCTGAGTGGGGGAAGGCCCAGGCGAGAAACTCTGATGTCTGGGGAAGTTTGGGGAAAACCTGTAAGCATCTGAAAACCGAGAATTGAAAGTCTGTTCATTCAGTCAGCAGAGACTTGAGGACTTTTCCTGTGGCCCAGACTCTAGGCCACGCCCTGTGGACCCAGAGTTGAGCCTTTCTCTGTCCGGCCAGTGAGGGGACAGAGTAGCTGTGCATTGGTGGGGTCGCTTGAAGGAGTTTTGGGCACATAGAGTTCACAGAACTTTTTCAGAGGCCTTAAATGACAAAAGCATGCCAGGCAGACCCAAGCAGGGAAGGGCATTTACGGGTAGAGGGAAGCACCCCGGAAAAGGGAAGGCAGAGAGTGTAGTGCAGCTGGGCTATAGTGTCTCGCTCTGGGGGGAGCAGGGGAGAGGAGAGGAGGTGGGTGGGAGGTCTCGGCTGGTGACCCCAAATGCCCTGGTGAGTGCTGGGGTCTTGATTCACTTTGGGGAGCTAGTCTGGAACCCGAAGTCCTTAGTGAGTGCTGCAGGTGCCCCCTTAAAGGTAGTGACTGTTGTTTGGTTGTCTTGACAACCAGCTTCTGCTCAGGAGGAGAAATAGCCCAGCCCAGCCCTCACCCCAACAGGCTTGCAGGAGCTTTGCAGGCGCTGCCAGAGGTCCCCGGAGGAAACCCACTCTAATGAGATGTCTAACCTAGTTTTGATGACTCACGTGGTTTGAGGAGCATGTGAAATGCCTTGGGAGGGGGTGGCAGTCCCAGCAGACCAGGCCACTTGTGTGTCACGGAACCCCGGATGCAGGAAGTGTTCATTTGACATTTCCCTGTGGGACCGAAGAGCCCCGGGTGCTTGTTCCTGCCCCCAGTCATTGTTGTCGTTGATTAACTGCGTGAAATGAAAGGAGGCTGTCCATGGGTGCCCTGTTTCTCCTGAGAGCAGATCCATGCCTGTACTGAGGCACTTCCTCCTACCTTCCCTTGTGTAATTTGGGGTGGCCCATTTTACAGATGATGCAACTGAGGCCCCAAGGGGAAGTGACATTCCTGAGGTCACTGCTTGCCACGGACAAGTGACAGAGTCAGGCTCCAGCGGAAACCTTTTAAGGTGACGCAGCAGAGGCAAAAGTGGAACTCAGCAAAGGGGATTTGGGGAACAGTGTCTCACAGGGGGTGGTTCCTGTCGGGGAATTCAGACAACAAGGCTGGAGAGGACAGGAGGGACCCTCCTCTCCACTGATCACGCTGGGGAGGAATTATGTAGAATTCCACCCACCATCGAGGGGTCCTCGGGAACCAACTGATAAATAGATGAGTCAGTTTAAAAGGACGGATTTCTTGACTATTTATAGTTGTGGCCTGAATTTCAGGTATCCTTGTCCCCAAGGAGTAAAAGGAGACTTTTCTGATCTGCTGGGCTATCTAGAGGGTGAATAAGCTGATTAAGTCCCGGGGCTGCCCCTGAGGATTGGACAATGCAGGAGGGTCAGGGTGAGAGGAGCTCAGAGGAGGTGGGGGCAGGGCACCCAGGGCTCAGTCCCTTCCCTTCACGAATTTGTTATTAGCCTCCTCATTGCTCTAGGTAGCCTGAATTGAAATGGTTAACATCCTTTCTAGCCTGAGGGGCCAGTATTTAGTAATCCCTGCAGGTATTACAAAATGAAATGGGAAGGTCCTTGTACAAAGCTGCCTCCCAGAGGTGGATTTTTTTGCCAGCTGTTGCGAAGTCTAGGCTGGCCCGTGACCTGTGATCTGGGCCTGCTCAAGAGACCTGGATTCTGATCCTAGCTGGTTAATGTGCAAAATGACACCCCTGCCTACTGCTGGCCTCAGTTTCCTCCTGTGTTAAGTCAAGTGAAGAGGGGGACTTCCTGGTGTCAAAGGCCAGAGCCAAGAGATGCCCCAGAGCCCAATGGTTGAGGACCCAGGGTTCTGGAACCCTGCCTCTTCCTGGCTGTGCAACGTCGGTCAAGTCACTCAACCCCACTGAGCCTCATACGGGGTAAGACTCCTCATCTCACAGGAGAGTTGGTAAGGACTGGGTAAATATTTGGCACCCAAGTGTCAGGCACTGAGCTGGGCACACACAGTCGCTCAAACCAGGGAGCTCTCCAGAACTGGCTCTGCCATGCTCGCATTTAGAGTGTGTTTTTTTGTCCCGTGAGAGTCTCTGAAAAATGTCATGAAGTCTCATTACTTTTGGACCGATTAAAGGAGAAAAGCAAGCAGCTAGAATCAGTGAAAAGTGGTTTAAAATGCAGTAAGAAAAATATTTAGCATGAATAAAAAATTACTACCAGCTAGAATATTATCAAATGCCCAACAGAGTGCCAGGCACATAATGTTAGCTGTAACTATTTTTGTTTCCAGGATGTAAGAACAGTTGGAATTGGAACAGAAGGTTGCTATGACGATGGTACACGAGGGTCCTTCTCATTCGCTATCTCTAGGGAGGAGGCCCACCCTCTGCCCTGGAGCATCCCCTGGGCGTGGGAGGAAGAAACTAGGACTACAGCTGAGGAATGAGCAACTTGTTCTTTGGGGAGATGGGTGGGGGATGGTCAGGGAAGGCTTCCTGGAGGAGGTGTCGTTTGAGACTGGAGAGGAGCAAGGATGTGCATTCTGGGGGCCTGAAATGGCCTGTAAGAATGCATGCACCAAGCTGTGAAAGCACAGAGTCTCCCAGGCAATGATGTATAGAGACAGTAAAGTTCTATGAACCTCCCCTCGCTTTAGTTCTGCTGAAGGACCCTCCTTATTGCTGGCGTTTTTCTGGAGTACTCCATCTCTGGGCACGTGGGCTGTGTTGGAAGGGACATTGTGACCTCGTGGGCAGATATTCTGAGGCCCATAACCAATGTGCTGGGCATCTTTTATACTCTCTAGGGCTTCCGATGTCCCCAATTTCCCAGTGCCTGGGGTGAGTCATGTTTGCATGTCCACCTGTGTCCCATCTGCTCGCAGAGTCTCCGTCCCCTTACAGAACCTTACTGGGCTGCCTTTCTGTGATTTCAAGCTTGGGAGGTCCCCAACAGCTTCAGTTACCTAGGAAACCGTGTCCAGGAGTCCACTCAGGAGAGAGGGAGCAGAGGGCAAATGTGAGAGTCCTTCACTGCTCCAATCTGAGTGGTCCAGCCGGAGGCCTGGTGGGAACAAGGTCTTTCCTGAGAGCGTCCGGCTTGGAGTGGGCCATGGCTCCCCTTGCCAAGAACTTTTCACCCAGGCCACCCACCCCAGACCACCAGTGGGATCCTCTGTTTACCCACTGCCTCCGACCAAATCCTGGCTTGATAGAGTCTCTCAGCCCCTGAGCTGACCCGAGGTAGGTTGCTGGGTAAACAGGCAGGGCATTCCCTTGGGGTCAAAGACCTCTGTGGGATTTGGTGCTCTGTGTGGCGTGGGCCTGGGAAGGAGCTCCCCAAATAAATAAGGAGTTGAGCTGGCCCTAGGCATCCAAAACAGTAGGAGCAGGCAGGGGAACTGGAGGCCTAGAACCTGAGTTGAAACACTGGAGACCGAAGCATTGGCACCTAGGCCTCAATTTACCCACCTGTAAAACGGGCACATGAGATCCGATCCGATCACGGTGTCCAATTTTCTGAATTCATACACATCCACAGAAGAAATTGGGGTTGAATACAGGTGTAGCCCACCCTCGGGCTGGCAAACCTTTTACCATAATTGCCTTTGTCTTGCCTTTCTGCTAACTGGCAATTCCCTGAGAGTGGCTCCCTCATGAACCGTGTTTGCCTTCACGCGCGACGTCTTAGCATGACCCATCTGTGTGCCTGGCCCAGTACTGGGTGGTTTATGTGTATCAGCTTGTGTAATCATCCCTGTGCCCTGAGGGGGTGATGCTGTTATCAGCCACAGTTTAGGGATGGGGAAACAGAGGCACAGTAGGCTGCCCAGAGCCCCACAGCAGGGCCCAACTCGGGTCTTCCTGGAAAGCCCCCTCCCTCCTCTTTTCAATCCTCAGCCTGCTTATCTCTAAACTCTGGGCATTGGGGGTTTGGGGCTGATTTGTCATTCGTTAATGATGGCCAGGTGAGGGTTCTCGGGTACCCGGGGACCTCCAACTAGGACCTTTGGGGTTTTGAGGCTGCTGGGAGTTGAGGGGTCCCAGAATCTGATTTCCGTAGCTGCAGCCAATCTGGGGGATACCACCAAGCTGCTCCTCCTCCCAGAGGTCGTCTTCACAGCCATGCAAGGAAGCAGGGAGGCTGCTGGGCCACTCCGCTCCAAGTGGCCAGTTGGCACCACCCCCACGGGGACGCTCTACAGCCCACTTCCCAGTAGTGTTTGTGACACAAATTTGGCTCTCGAGGCCAGGCCCCAGGCCCTGTAACTTCCGCCTCTCCTGCTTGGCCAGCACCACTGCCCATGGGGTATGGACAGCTGGTCTGGGGCGCTGCAGGCCTTGGTCTAGCTCCCCAGCTGGGGGCAGCTGCCTGAGCTGTTCTCCCGACCCCAGGCCAAGGCAAGCTAGGGGAGGTGATAGGAGGGCCCACATCTGTGCCCAGATCCTCCAGGGAGCCACCAGCCCATAGGACCTACATAGTCCCATAGTCAGCAGGTATTCTGGGAGGGTACCCCACCGTGGAAGAGGAGGCTGGATAGAAGGGAAGGGGCAGTTGGGAAGAGGCAGGAGTGTTTGGGGGCTGCCCCATGTCTCAGAACCGGCTGACCTGCATTCGAACAGTGGCCCTGGTGTAGGGCACCCAAACTGTCACTGGTCTCGGGGTCCTCATGCTGATAGCTCACACTTTGTTCAGGTACTAAGTAGTCTGTTAGCTCATTTATCCCTCAGCAACCCTAAGAAGTAGGTGCTTCTTCTGTCCTCATTCTGTATTTGAGGAAACTAAGTCACAGACAGGTATATCTGTGGTGTGTGTTTTCTTCTGCTGGAGAGGTAGCCTTTGTAGAGAGACGTGTGTGTGCACATGTACACCTATGTGCCCATGTGTGTGGGAGGGATGGTTATGGGATCCTGTAGGTGTGAGCTGTTAAGGTCTGCTGGTCAGCTGGTTGAAACCATGGCCCAGGGAAGGCCTGGTGCTGCTGCCTTGGTCAAGCAGTGGTCACTGGCAGAGCTGGGGCCTCACCTGGGCTTCCTGGGTCCTTCCTGCTATTGTCCTTGGGTTTGGGGAGCTGACACTTTAGGGACAGGTGCCTGCTTCTCCATTTCAGAAGGCCCCACCTGCTGCCTCTGCTTCAGGGAAAAAATGACTTCCACTGTGCTGGGGTAATAGCTAGGGGCCCCCAAGTCCCAGGCAATTTACCCAGTACATCGTGTCTCTTTGGACATGCTGCCCAAGATCTGCTGTGCTGGGTTTGCCCCCTGGGTGGGGTGGGGAGTCTCTGAAGTTTGTTCCCCCAGGATCACATACCCTACTCAGCTCCCTGCCCCAGAAGTCACAGGTCATCCATCTGCCAGCCCCAACCTTGATTTCTCAAATTCTTTTAACTTCAGCCAGCATAGAGGGATCATTGCCTTGTCCCTGGTTCAGATTCTGTCGCTTGCTCACTGGGTAACTTTGGCCAGGTCCTGTTTCCTCTCTGAGCCTCGGTTTTCTTACCTGTATAATGGGTTACTATGAAGGTGCAGTGGCGAAAGGGAATAGGGGAGCCTCTGGCGGATTGTCAAGTCTGGGCACATGGTTCTGGGGTCGTCCTGGGACTCACTGGGGCTGGCAGAAATGAACCCCAGCCAGCCCAGCCCCAGCTGTTCCCAGTGCTGGCAGGGGCTACGCAGACGGTGTGTGCACACAGCCATTGCCTGTTTGCGTGCCTTACCATCAGGCAGTGAGAGTCTCCTTCACTGGTTGGTTTTGTTTTACATGTTACCAGTCATCTCCCAGTTCATTAGCACCACTCTTCCCAGCCTCACCTGATTCTAAGAGTCCTGTGGAGGGTTTAATGACCTTGAAGATTCAGAGTCTGGAGGTCTGGGGCAGGTCCAGGCATTTGGATTTTCAGCCAGAGTCACGGTGGTGATGTTTAGGCAGCTGGGTTTATCCAGCAGCTCAGCCCAGAGACTTGGGCAAGGAATGGTTTCACAGGTTATGGGAACCACTTTACAGATGAAGAAACTGAGCTTTCCCAAGGAGAACTTTGAACTTTGTCCAGGGTTGAAGTCTGAGCAAGAGCCCAGTCCCCCAGTGAATGGTGAGGTGACATAGGCCAGAGGCGGCAAGGGGGGAAAAAATGGGATGGGCAGGAATGGCTTCTTGGAGGGGTGACCCTTGGGGCAGGTCTTAAAGGTGGGTGGGATCCTCTTAAACATAAGGGAACCCACAAAGCACAGCACTGAATGGGCTAGTGAGAAAAAACAAGGAGGTCCCGAGACTGGGGCAGGACTGGAGGGATAGGTAAGGTGGCAGAGATTGGGGCCAGTGACAGTGTCAAAGTTTCACAAGCTTTGGATTCCAGGTGAGGAAATAGATGATTCTCCAAGCAGCTGGGAGCCACCGATAGTTCTTGAGGGGACGGCAACGTGGTAGGCAGTGGGATGGGCTAAAAAGAAGCTTGGCTGAGCTAGGGGGCATGCCTCTGGGGAATTCCCAGTGGTTGAGGTGGCCTCATTTTGTGTCGCCGCATGGGTGACTGGCCATAGGGTGGCACCATGCTCATTGCAGACATGATCAGGCCACAGGTGGAATTACAGTGGGAGGTGAAGGGAGGTGGAGGCAGTCTGGGGGTTGCCCTGGGAGATGGTCTGCACCATGTAGAAATGTCCTTCTCTTGAGCCCACCCCACCCCCGATATGGATTTTAATGCTGAATTTTCATCTAGCCGGGCAGTAGCTGCTGTTAACGCACTGTCTTGTAGCCTGGGAGTTGCCCCTGCGGCCACACCACTACCCGCCAACCCGACGGGTCCAGCCAGGTTGGGAATAAGCTTTGCCTTCAGCCTTTGGCACCCACTGTGTTCCACTGGGTTGGGGATGCTGGGAGCCTCCCTGCCCTCCCTCACTTCCTTCCAACCTCGCTTTTCCCTCTGAAATGAGTTTTCTTCAGCTCCAGTGGCCCAGCTGTGAAAGAGGCTGGGGGCTCTTGTTCATTGGCTATGGGTCGGGGCCTCGGTTTGCTTATCTGGAAAGTGGGCTTGCATGTGCACCTTCCAGTACCCTAAGGCCCCCATTTTTGTGCCTTGCGGTTTTTGTGTGGGATCCACAAGAATCCTCCAGTGGATCCACAAGGAGCCTGCCAGTAGGATTTGGCAAACCTTTAGGAAACCAAGGAGAATTCACTTCAAAGTCAGTTTGGGAACATGCTCGGGGAACATGTTTCATGAAAAGTGATTTCCTGAAGATTGAGGACTCGTCTGTCAAAAGAGGGCAAAGCAGGGCGCCTGGGTAGCTCAGTGGGTTAATAAGCCTCTGCCTTCAGCTCAGGTCATGATCTCAGGGTCCTGAGATCGAGTTCTGCATCAGGCTTTCTGCTCTGCGGAGAGCCTGCTTCCCCGCCCCCTCTCTCTGCCTTCCTCTCTGCGTACTTGTGATCTCTCTCTCTGTCAAATAAAAAAAAAAAAAAAAAAAAGGCAAAGCTTTGACAGATTTGACCGTCTCAGGGGAA
Organism: Lontra canadensis; assembly: GCF_010015895.1. Taxonomy (NCBI): domain Eukaryota; kingdom Metazoa; phylum Chordata; class Mammalia; order Carnivora; family Mustelidae; genus Lontra; species Lontra canadensis. The sequence continues at coordinate 65,398 of NW_022631397.1, forward strand.
CTATGCTCAGATGCGGGGGACACATCTCCTCTCTGTCTGGCTCACCCTTAATTCTGTCGGCAGCCCTGCCCGGTCCTTAGGCGTCGCGTGCTGCTGCTGTCCTGTGCTCTCTCCACCAAGCTGAGGAACCTTCGCAGCTCTGAGGTATTACATATTTACTCCTATGTTGAGTGTGCCCAGGGTTGTGAGCCCTGAAGGTCTGACAAATATTGATAGTGCTGGGCCTTCTACCAGGTGTCAGGAAGCTGGCCCTGGGTGACAGTAAGCAAACAATTACAAGATAGGCTGGTGAGCCTGGGGACAGAGGTGATGTGAACCACAGAGCCCAAGGAAGGCACGGGGGCGTCCTCAGGGCCATTGTCCTGGGGAATCGCTTGAGAATTGCCTATGCATTACTTGGGGAACAGTGTGCCAGGCTAGGGGAACAGAATGAGCCAAGGCATGGAGGCATGAGAAAGCCTCGGGGGAGTGTGTGGTTCCGTAGCCCCTGGGGATCTCAGGTGGGCTTTGGGTGGGGGAGGACACTTGAGACTTGACCGCCAGGTAAATGGAGGAAATTCCAGGCAACACACCCCTTTGCTCTGAAACGGAGCACTGGCAGCAGACATGACGAGTTGAAGACCACCACTGTCTTGCTAAATCCCTAGCTGCTTTGTTCCACAGGCACCAGACTTCCCCTGAGCTAAATTTCTAAGATGTGAAGTATGAGGGCAGCCAGGAAGGAAGAAGGTCCTTCCTCATTGAGTAGAGACATGTTTAAAAGAGGAACCATAACAGGGACCTTGTTTTTTATATACATTTAATGAGCAAGGAACCTTCACACACCATAGATGGGAGATTGTGCCCATCTTACAGACGGTAACACTGAGGCTGAGAGAGGTGCCTTCTCTAGGCTATTTAGCAAGGAGTGCTTTGACTGTTTCTATGGAGATGTGACTTCCGACAGAACCGGGGTGACAGAGTTGGAGGTGACTGACTCTGAGTGGGTGTTGGGCCACAGGCGCGCCCTTCGCTGGCCTTGTCACTGAGGGCCTATCTTTCTCCAGTTTCTATAGAGCCAGGGAGGGGCTGCCCTGTTTGCTTTTCACCTCCAGTGAGAGGAGGGTGGCTTTAGGGTTCTTACAGCTTAAAAGGGGAAGTCTGAGGAAATGGAAACTGAGCTTTTCTTTTTTTTTTTTTTCTCATGTCTCTTTTTTTGTGACCTCCAGAAATAATCCTGGTTCTACAGAGCCTGCCCCAGGACCATGGTAGACCCTACCCCACCCCCACTTCCGGCCAAACCAGGCTGAGGGCTGGGGTGATGGGGACACAGACGGGAGGAGAGTGACAGGCTGTGGCTGGTGAGTCAGTGCCAGGAGACCGTTGCCTGCTGACTCACTGCCCCGTGCACCAACATAGGCCCCCGAGCGCCCCCGTTAGCCATCATGGCGGCCCTGCCCGCTCTCCTTAACTTCCTCTCCTTTTGTGAAGCTTTTGGTGTGGCGGCATACGCTGGAAATCGACCACGCAGCACTTGGGTCCAGAGCCTGCTCAAACAGAATCCATGAGGCCGGTCTGTTCCTGAACTCTGGCGTCCTCCAGGAGTACAGATCCAGCCAGGCGGTGAGGCCCAGCCTGGAGAGTGTCAGGGCCCTGCTCCTTGACCAGATGTATAATTCCTGTCCTCCTCCTGAACTTGTAGAATAATTTCTATGTTACTTGGACAGAACAAGCCCCTCCCCTCTGTCTCTGGACGTTAGTACCTTGGGGGTGGGAAGGTGACCTCGGATCCCCCTGTGGTGGCCCTGGGCCACCACCAGGGTAGTAAGTGTGCGGTTACCACGGGATGGTTGGAGCCTTTCCTACCCACTCCCCCAGGTGAGTGAACCCCTGAGGTCCTCTAGCAGCAGATGCTCACCCTCTTGTTCTTTCCAAACCCATGGGCTTCCCCCATGGAGAGAGGAGGGGCCTGACTCAGGGCATGAGGGTGTTTTTTCCCTTTGTGGCACCGGTGTTGTGGCCCTTAGCCAAGGGGAAGGAGGTCCTGCCACCATCCTTGGCTTTTCCCTCTTGATTCAGCCAGTCCTACAGGTAGTCACTCATGACGAGGGGGCTGGGTGACTCTGGGGTGTTGGGGGTAAGGACTCAGTCTCCCCAGCTCCCCACTAACGAGTCCTCATTAGCAACAGCTTACAGGGAAGAGCCAAGCGTGGGTCCTCGAATCCCCTTCCAGGGTGGAAGGGAGAAGTTGGCCAGACAGGAAAAATTAGGGGCTGTAGCCACATGGTGGAGTCCTTACTGAGCACAGAACTCTCCAGGGACTCCCACCAGCCTCTAGCTAAACCCAGCTTTTAATCCTGGCCTCCTCTCTTCGTCACCCCATGCCCTGTTTCATTTTGCTCTCTGTCCGACGCTGGCCTTCTCTCCCCGTTCTCTACCGCGTCCAATGTGGCCCTTTTGGTACACACTATTCCCTGCTCTGAGAACAGCATTCCCCCAGATGTTTGCCACACAGACCTCAGTTCCAGTGTGGTTGAGAGCATGGACCCTGAAGCTCCTTGCCTGGGCTCAGTTCCCAGCTGTGTGACTTTGGGCAAGTGACTTCCCTTCTCTGGACCTTACTCCTTCATGCAGGCTGCTGAGAAGAATGAATGAATTGCTGCTCCAGAGCCAGGCGTGCCCCCTCCATGAAACCTTAGCTCCTCAGAGGGGCCTCACTGACTCCTGGGTCCCTGTCACCTACATCTCATCCTTCGTTGTCTTCTACATGCTGGTCCTGTCTAGTAAATATTTACCTCCCCTTCTAGAACATCAGCTCCAGGGGGCTCCCCTCCATGCCCCCGGTTCCTAGACCAGTTCCTGGCACCTCATCGGGTAAGCTTCTCGGTTAATGTTTATCCAGTAGTCCCTGCTTGCCAGAGCTACCCTTGCTCTGTTTTTGGACATCCGACATGCAAAGGGGCAGTACTAGGCCCGCGTGACCCAGTGGAACCGGAACTAGGCACAGCCTTTTGACCCCTAGTCTATTGCCCTTCCCCCTGACTCAGTGGACTGCTTGGCCAGTGCCCAGGTCTCCTCTGTGGTGCGCATGGTGGGTGCCCTTCTTGCCTTCACCCCCGGGGGCCACACCCCGATGTCCTGTCTTCTCTGCTCTGCCCCTCCCCCAGCCCAGCCTGGTGCCTTCCTCCTCCCCACCCCCACGCTATTTGCATGTCCTCTTTTTTTGTTTTATCTGTTGACTGCCTGTCTCTGGGCTTTGGGTCAGTGCCTGCCACTTCCAAGGAGATAAGAAAAATATTTGGACCCAGTCCCCAAGACCTTTTACCTGTAAATGTTTTTGTGAGAAGAAGATACAATGGCAGTACATTGGGCCCACATCCTGCCCGCCACCAGTTTGTCCCAGAGGCCAGTTCTATGCAAAACTTCTTCACTTTCCCCCACCTTTTCCTCTGTAAACCACAGACTGTGGAGTAGGACTCGTTCTGGTAGGTCCCTGTCCAGAGGTTACATTCCTTCCGGGGATATGGAGGCAGGATCTGGGTGCAACTCCTGACCTATGGCCTCGTGGCTGTGTGACCTGGGCCAGACCTTCCCCTTCTGTACACTTTAGCATCTTGTCCTGTGGAAAGGGAGGCTCTGTGAGGCTTGGGGAGAAGTAGACACTTAGACGGGGTTCAGGGCCGATCATGTGACAGGTAAGGTGTTACATGAGGGGTCTCTGAGGGTAGACCTGAGTTTTTGTGGGGTGGGGGCTTTGCAGTTAGATGAGGGAAGGGGAAGGCCTTACCCAAAGATGTTGAACCCCAGGTAGCTCACAAACTCTGTCCCCAGAGATGACATGCTAAAAACAATTCCCCAAACAGATTTCACTTTCACTAGGACCAGAATGTGGTTGCTCATTGTTTGGCTTTGTTCCGGACAAAACAATGCCAGGCTTCCTGGATGACCTCACTGGGGCGAGCTCTTAGGCCCGTGAGGCCGGGCTGGTCAGCATCTCCAGGCAAGCCTGCCCTGCCCTTTGCTGTGGCCACCTTGGGTGACCTGGGGTGATGGTGTGACCAAAGAAGGCACACCATTTGTCTCTGGGCCATGCAGTGTGTTAGAAATTAGAAAACTTAAGTAAGGCAGTGGGAGCTGAGGAGAGCCGCCGGTGGCTGGAACCTAGGCTCCTGTTTGCCACAGACCCTACTCTTCCCCAAGGCCTCCCTGCTTGTACCTGTCTTTCACCTGCCAAGCCCTTAGGGCCGTTGAGATTTTCAGACATGAGTGATCCCGAGATACAAACAGATAAACAAGACAGAAAGTTACAGACCCCACGATTCAAGCCAGTGATTAAATCTTTTGAAGGTATACCTTTTTATGAAAAAGACAAAAAGTCTTTTTTAGATTCATTTTTACTTTGTCTTCAAAAACAGCTCCCGTTAAGGCACAGGCTAAAATACCGCTCTTACCCATGCCTTGTGTTTTTGGTTGGTTGATGGAGTTTTTTGGCGCTTACATATTTATTCTTGTATTCAATTCTAAATGAGCCCTTCCTAGGGCCAGGATGGTACCTAAGGAGCCTTCGGCAGACATTACTAACTGTTCCCAGCCCTCCTCCTCACTGAGCCTGTCCCTTGCCTGGAGTCTGTGGACACAGGGCTGGAAGGAGCCCCTTTGGATCTATCAGAGAAGTCTGGGAGGATCTCCCTGACTGCTGGAGGAAACCTCTGGTCCAGAGCGCCCTGCATCCCGGCTGTCGATTGATACCACTTCCTCAGCCTGTGCAGTCCGTCCCTAAGGCCCCGGGTCCTGTCCCCTCTGTGTCCCGTGGCTCCTCACTTCCCTGTCCACCATCACCTACTTTTCTGATGTGTCCAGTCCAGCGGCTTGAAGCTGACTTAAAAGCACCAGGCCTGATGTCACCCTGTCAGCTTGCTAAATCCAAACCAGCCGAGTGCTTGAGAACGTGGGATTGAGGCTGAAACAGACCTGGGAGCCATTTGAAACTTCATAGGACTTTAACTTGCTGTGTGATTCCGGACAAGTGACTTGACGTCTCCAGGCCTCGTCAGCAGTACAGGGATGTGTAATGGCTCCCAGAGAGGTGGTTAACTAAGAAAATGCTTGCAAAGCACTTAGCCCAGTGCTAAATAAACGTGCCTGTAGTCATCGCTTCACCGATGTAGCTTGCCTTTTTCTTCCTTTTCAAAACACTGAGGATATGATGCCTGCCACACAGTATTATAAAATTCCAATGTGGTCAGCTATTTTCTTCAATAATTGCTAATATTTATTAATCACTTCATATGTATCGGGCCCTGTGCGGGATGTTTTATAGGCAGCCCCCTGTTTAATCCCTATGAGGTGAGTTTTAACCAGTGAGGCCCAGAGAGGTGGTTACTTGCTCCGGGTCACATGGCTGGGTCGTGGCCTCAGTGAACCCAGGCCTCTGGCTCTGGAGTGGACAGAGAATCGAGGAAAGGCGAGGATAAAGACCTGCTCTGGAATGCTTGATTGCATAGAGAACCCAACAGGACAGGGCTATCCAGGCCTGTGGTTTCCCCAGCTGTAGAGTGGCTAGATCCTCCAGATCTCCCCTGGGGATTCTAGGAGCCACTTGCCTAACCCCCAGAGTTTTACCGTGAAACACTGGCTAGGGAGGCCCAGAGGTGGAACTCAGAGGCTGACTGTGTGCTGGGCATTAATGGGATGGCAGGTATTGTAAAGAGGAAATAGCAGAGTACCTGCCGCCTTCTTTTGAAAACCTTGTAGAAGCTCATGAGTGGATAAGTCAGTGACCATGAGAAATTGAAATCCTCATTCTTTTCCAGAGAGAGCCTTGTGGGAAGCCGATTGTTTTTACTCAAGAAGGTTTGAGTTTTGCAAGGGAGGGTGAGAAGTTCCAGCTTCTTGGGCAGCTCCTCCAGGAAAAAAGAGGCTAACCCCCCAGCCCCCACTCCAGTCTGGGACTGAGGGGAAGACAGCCACAGCAGGGTCTACAGCTTGGTTCAGAATGCAGCTGGCTGTGGTGTGTGGGCACCTGGGGCCTGAGGGCTTGGGAGGGCGTGGGATGTGGGCAGGGTGCCCAGTCTCTGGCCCTACCCTCCACCTCTGCATCCTTTTCCCTCTGGCCTTAGCATCCCCACCTGCAAATAGTGCAGAGGGCTCCTCCTTTCTAAACTTTGCTCCTGTGCCCCAGGCATTGGGCAGATCATGATGGGAGTTCTGACTTCAGCCTTCCTGGGTCCCTAGCCTCAGGCAGGCCTCCCGCTTCTCTGCCTGAGCGTTAACTTCGGTGAAACGGTACAAAAAAAAAATCCCTTCCACAAGAAGGCTGCTTGAGGAGTAAATAGAAGACTATTGACAGCTCAGCACAAAGTAAATACCAAAAAATCTGGTGGTTGTAGATCGGGGAGAAGCAAAGGAACATCCGATAGATCCTCGGTGTTGCTGGCTCACGTTGCGGGCACGAGGTGGGATCTGTGCCCAGACGTGCCAGAGCTGACCAGGTGACCTGCAGGTTGGTCCTCAGGTACAGCCAGTTCTGGCCATGACCCCTGGAGCAGAGAGACAAGGAGAGAATTTCAGCTGGGCAAGGAGGGAGCCTTTATCGTGGAGCCTCTGTGTCAGAGCTAATTCTAATGCCGATTCTAATCGCTTCTCGCTGTAATAACCAAAGAGGAAGCTCTTAAAATGGGGAATTATGTATCACAGTCGCTACAAAATAGCCCTGGGACTGGTGCCAAGGAAAACAGCTCTTGGCGGCGGCCAACAAGGCAGCAGGCTGCTGGAACGCCTTGGGGGACAGGGGGTCTTGTTCCTAAGCACTTACTGCACCGTGGGGTGGGGTGACGGGGGATTCGGGGGGCTTCTTTGTCAGTCCGTGGAGATGGATGGAATTACTTCAGGGAAGCTGGCGTCTGAGATGGGGCGCGCTGGCAGAGAGGTAGGTGACAGAGCTGAAGGTTCAGGCACATGACCGTTACTGTCACTACCAGCTGTATGACCTCAGGAGTGTCGCTGGCCTTCCTGGGCCTTGCTGATCTCACCCTGAGTAGAACTGAGGCCTCATGCACCCCAAGGTCAAGGTGGGCCCCGGTAATTACGGCAATAACAACAGCAATGCAGCAGCTACCGTTTTTTTAAAAATTTTTTTATAAACATACAATGTATTATTAGCCCCAGGGGTATAGGTCTGTGAATCACCAGGTTTACACACTTCACAGCAACAGCAGCTACCATTTAAGGAGTGCTTGTTGCTTGCCAGATGCTGTTCTAAGTACTTTCCATACATTCTGTACGTCATCCCATGAGATGGGCATGATTATGCCCAATTTGTAGACGGGGACACTAAGGACCAGAGGGGTTGGGTAACTTGCCTGAGGACACCCAGCCAGGAAGTGGCTGTAAGCTTCTAGCCCAGGGCTCACACTCTTATTTTTACAGGGGTCAGGCTGCCACCGGAGGGCCTGGAGCACTGTGTAGGGAGCCTAAGGCGTGGGATGAACGGAAGCAGTTCTGTGGAGCCGGTGTCCCAAGGAGAAGGGAGAATGGGGAGATTGGGGGCTAGGTTGCCTTGAGGAGTTTGTGTTCCCTTCCAGCGTGGTGGAAGGTTGGGGGTGGGGTGCATTCTGGTGTGATTATGCTCTAGATACTGCCCTCAGCTGCTGTGCTAAGAACAGGTTTTTTTTGGGGGGGGTGGTAACGGTGTAGCAGTGGGGAGACTAGGAGGAGGCTGCTATGGATGCCCAGGAAAGAGCCGTCAGGGACCCCTTGATGGTTCCCCTGGCGACAGAGAAACACAGGTGGATGATGGGAATGTACAGGAGGCAAGAGACAGAAGCCAAGGGGCTTTCTGCAGTGGGCTTACACAGGCACGAGGCTGGGCAGACACCCCAGAGAAGCTTGGAGTAAGTTCTCCTTGAGAGGGAGGTGGGATGCCTGCACCTGGATCAGGCCTCATCGAGGCGTGAGTGAGTCTTGGGTGAGGCCATGGACCATGACCTGGCAGGAGGGAGCCAGAGGCAGGGCTGCTGCCAGCTGTGTGTTCCCCGAGGACGTGGGGGCTGTATTTGTGGCAGAGATGGATGAGACCAGTGATGTGACAGAAGGACCCATCCCTGGATGCACACCTGGATGTGACGCCCCCATAATGCCAGACATGTGACAGGCCCCAGTTCTGCCCCATTCGAGTCCTATCCCACATCCCGTCTCGGCTCGGCCACAGGCATTGGGAAGATGGGGTCCTGAGTGGAGAGGGGGTTGGAGGTGTCCCCTCATGGGAAATCAGAGCCCAGAGCAGAGGGTCTCAGGGAACTTCCTAGCCCCATTCCCGGGCTTCTGCAGGGTTTTCTGAAGAGACAGTCAGGCTGAGGGCTTTCATGGTAGCCTCAGAGAAGCAGACCCCAGCTCCTCCTGTCCTAGCGGGGAAGAATTTTCCTCGCCATTCCCAGCTGCCTGTGTGAGCAGAAGCCGGCCACTCCCCTCCTCCTCCTGGCTGACCTTGGGAAGTGCCTTGTAGCCCCGAGATCCAAGGGGAGCCTGAAAGAGCGGAACCGACCCTCTTGGTGAGGAGGTTCAGGGGTCATTCCCTGAAAAACATCTTCATCAGGAGGGACTTGAGTCCCACATCCTCCAATTATGCTCCCATCCAGCCGGCCCACAATGGGCTGCTCAGATAACCATCGGGGGCTGCACAGATTAATGCTGGAACAATGCTGGCCGCTGGGGCTATTTTTACAGTAGCCCTACGCCTGGCCGAACCCCCACGTCGCCTCGAGGGAGCAGGGCAAAGAAAGGCTATGCGGATGCCGCCGCCAGTCTGAGCTCCAGGAGACAGAGGAAGGGCTCAGCGAGCACCCGGCGGCTCCAGGAAGCCTTTTCTTGGTCTGCTCATGGCCAGATAGCGAAACAATCGGGGTCCCCCACCCCGAGCCACGGAGAGGAAGGAGGCGTGGGGGAAATGGGGATTCTGTTTAGCTTTTGTGCGTCTGCTCCTCCGAGCAAGGCCCCCATGGGCCCGGCTGCTGGGGCCAGGCCGGTCCATCCTCCTTTTGCACACCCCAGGTCCGCAGGCAGCCCCCACTGCGCCCTGTCCCAACCGCCACCTCCATAGGGCAGGGCGTGGAGGCTGATGCATTGGAGTTTGTGCTTAGCCGCAGCTGCTTGTGGACCCCACGCTGGGCACCAACCCCCCCCCCCCACATTGGTTCTCCTCCTGTGCTGCAGGTTCTGGGCACAGCAGTAGATAAGACAGGTCCTTGTCCCACAGAGCCTCTGTTCTTGTCGGGCCTGGGAGACCGTTAGCAACGAAGCAAGGATTCGAACAAGACATGGTTGGGTGGTGCTAAGCCTTTGATAAGGCAGACTCAGATCCCCAGTGGAGTTGTCCTGTGAGCTGGGTGGTAAGCTGGCCCGGGTGTGCCTGGGTGATGGGGCCACCTCTGGTCCAGCTGATGGTTTCCTGTAAGGAGTGTGAACCCAGGGTGTCCCAATGCCCTTCGCATGTTTTGAGACAACCTAGGAATTTCCACTTTGCTCTGCTACATCAGTGTCAGCCTCTAGTGTGGGTCATGAAGACAAGTGGGACCCCAGGCTGTTCGGCTATGAGTTGGTCACCTTTGTTTGCAGGCTTTTTATTCTGCAGATAAAGAAGCTGAGGCTCAGAGAGGGGTGGGTAGGCCCACTAGCTGCAGCTCCCACAGTTCAGCTGTCTCCCATGGCCCTCGGCCATGTGGGGGTAAAGCCTCAAAGGCAGCCTCTTCCCAGGGCTGGGACTCACCATGCTCAGGGGTGGGCTAAGGGTGATCCTGAACAGCTCTTGGGAGCTGAACCCAACAGGGAGTTAGAGGAAAGGGAGCCTGGATGTTATAGGAGTTAGAGCAAGCTACAGAGAATGGGTAGAGAGGGATGGACAGACAGATTGATCCGCATTTTCCCATAAATGTGGAGATGTCACTGGTTAATGAATTGCAAAAATATTTCAGAAATACCTGTTTTCCATACTTTGATGGAAGCCTCCTTTTCAAATATGGTTCCCATTCCAGCCTGAAACCCCATCCCTTACTCGTTTTATGTTTATCCATTCTTTGGAAGCTCAGAACAAACACCTCCCATGGCCAGGCACTATGCTGAGTCTTGAGTGAAATGGGAGCCATCATTTTCTAGGCAAATGTGAGATGCAGATGGTATCTGCTCATTGCTAGAAAATTCAGGCAGGCTGTTTTGGGGAAGTTACCTTAGAATTGCCTGGAGTGTGTCATACTTAGTAGAGAAGATGCCAGGGTTGGGGGGGGGAGTGTCACGCTTCTCTGCCTTCAGGTGTGGAATGAGGTGTGACATTTGGAGATGACAGGCAATGGGTCCCTGTGCTTCTATTGAGCAGGTGCCTGGGAAATGGAACCTGTCAATTCTTGACTCTTGAGGTCCCTGGTCACCCAGAGGGGTCTGAATCACGTTGTTGTCAGAGCAGTGGCCAGACAGGACCCTTGCCACAGGCCTGGGCTGGTCAGAGCCCACCAGCCCGTGGGTGGGAAAAGAGATAACGCCAGAGATGAGCAGGCCGTCCCTTACTGAGCGCACGTTGGCCTCTCTTCTGTCCCCCACAGAAAGCAAGGAGGACATGGCCACTAAGGAGAAGCTGCAGTGTCTGAAAGACTTTCACAAAGACATCCTGAAGCCGTCCCCGGGGAAGAGCCCAGGCACGCGGCCCGAAGATGAGGCTGAGGGGAAGCCGCCTCAGAGGGAGAAGTGGTCCAGCAAGATCGACTTTGTGCTCTCTGTGGCTGGCGGCTTCGTCGGCTTGGGCAACGTCTGGCGTTTCCCGTACCTCTGCTACAAAAATGGTGGAGGTAAGGCTGGACTGGGCAGAGAGCGGCCATCGAGGAGAGGGAGGGGCCAGACCACGGGGGCCTCTCCGTGCCCCGCTTTCCCAGGCCCCCACCTGGACCTCTGCGTGCCCACCCTATCCCACACCACCTAAGAGGCCAGACGTGAGCACGATTGAGAATCAGGTGACATTCTCCTCAAGGTTTTACTGTGCAACCTCAGTTAGGTCCCTGATTCTCCCTGACCAGCTGGTTGATCCCCTCGGACGAGAGGGAGTGAGGCCAGGACCATGTTTCCCACAGATTGCCCCAGATCCATGTGCCTTTGCTTGGGTTTTTTCTAACTTAATCTGAAGGCGCTTCAAAAGCTTTGTTCCCCCACCTCCCACCACCTGGTAAATGGAAAACCAGTATTATTTGCCATGATAGAAAGATACCCAGGAAAAAAAAATACAGTCGAGATATTTTTAGTTTTTTCTTTTTAATGTAAAATTTTCTCCCCTTGGACTGAGATATAATTGACCTGTAACACATGCTAGTTGAAGGTGTACAGTGTAACGGGTAGATAGACATCTATATTGCTAAATGATCACCACAGTTGTTAGTTACCACCCATCACCTCACATACTTCTGACATTTTTTCTTGTGATGAGAGCTTGAGGTTTACACCCATAGCAGCTTTCAGATACGTAGTAACAGCGCTATGAGCTGTGATCGCCATGCTGTATGTCATGTCCCCAGAACTTACACCTTGAAGTTTGTCTCTTTTGGCCCCCTTTGAAGATGATTGTTAAAAAATGTAAGGACTCTGTCCGGGTGTTCGATGAGTTGGACAGTTGGGGTTTGGGTTTTGTTTTGTTGTTTTTTATGCCTGCTGAGGGTTGTGATCTGGAATCATCTTCCTTTTGGAGGTGTCGGAGTCCGGCAGCGCGTGACTGGGCGAGACCTTCTCCCTGGTGCAGGAGAGGCCTCCAAGAGACCCGGGCAGGGAGGAATGGCTCAGCGCTCATGATGGCCACAGTCAGAGGGTTGAATGGCCGCAGGTGGCATGCCGCGGCCGCCCAAGCTAGGATAACCAGCTTTTGGGAAATTCTGCCTTAGAGACGGATTTCTTTCTGCCCTTTTTTAATTTTAAAAGATTTTTTTAATTTATTAGAGACACAGTGAAAGAGGGAACACAGCAGGGGGAAGGGGAGAGGGAGAGGGAGAAGCTGGCCTCCCGCCAAGCCGGGAGCCTGATACAGGGCTTGATCTGAGGCCCCAGGATCATGACCTGAGCCAAAGGCAGACACTCAATGACTCAGGCACCCCATAGAGCCTGATTTCTTAACCTTTCGTAGGTCTCAGGCACCTTTGGGACTCTAATGAGTCCCAAAGCTCCCCAGAACAAAGCACATAGCCATAGACCCAAGTTGCCCACAGTTTCAAAGGGTTTATGGACCCACTGAAGCCATTAGCGGACACTAGGTAGGAGCGCTCACCCCAGCTCTTGGCCCTCACTCTTCCCCCTGGCTCCCACCCTCAGCTGGAGATGCCCCCCTCGTGCCTCTCATCACTGTACCCTTCCTCACTAGTTCTTCTCTTCCTGCCCTGGGCGGGCCTGGGGAAGGACAGGTGAAGGCTTCAATGAGGAAGCCAGGCAGGTAGTTGGAACAGCATAAGCAAAGGCTTAGAGGCTTAAAAATCACCTGGTGCATCTGAGGGAGGTTGAGAAGGCCCACTGGAAGGGTGATGTCAGCTAAACAGATAGGCAAGGCCTGGAGAATTTTCCAATGGGTCCAAGACTTTTGGCCTCCATCCCTCCTGTCCCTCGCTCATTCTCTTGGAGCTCATTGGCTGGGAGGGCTTGGGAGTGGCCCCCGTGATAGCCACAACCTGATCTTCACCCCAGTCTGCTCTCTCTGCAGGTGCATTTCTTATACCATATTTTATTTTCCTGTTTGGCGGCGGCCTGCCTGTGTTTTTCCTAGAGGTAATCATAGGCCAGTACACCTCTGAAGGCGGCATCACCTGCTGGGAAAAGATCTGCCCCTTGTTCTCTGGTGAGTATGGGACAGAGGTCACTTGGGGCCTGGTGTTCATCCAGCACATTTTTATTGAGCACCTGCTCTTTGGTACATTGGAGCTTCATGCAAGTCCAGTTGGCACCATGCCTGACCCAGGGTAGCAGTTAGTATGATATTTCCGTGATGCTGCTGCCCACAGGAGCGGCTCAGTCTGTCTTGGCTGTTCCTACCTCTCTGTTGGTTTGATGAGCTTGCAGCTGCTCAGCCATGTAGTGCAGAAGAGAAGGGCTCATAATCAGGAGTCTGGATGGTTTCAAGTCCCACTTACTCCCCTTGTATGCTTACTACTTCATAGGGTTGCTGTGAAGACAAAATGACAGCTACGTAAAAGTGCTTCATACACGCTATAAGCGCCAAACGAATTGGTAGCTTTATTATTACAACATTTCGTCCCGTGCCTGATATCTAGTATGCACCCATAAAATAATCACTGGTACGCTTATAATTGGCAAGGACGGGAAGATGTGTGGTTTGTTATTCATTCATCTGTATAAATCCATCCATCCATCCATCCAGTACACTTTTTCCCATTAGTCAATGGATAGACCAGCCATCGGTCTTTCCAGCTATACCCATCCACTCATTCATCCATACATTCATCTACCTAACCTTCCAACCAACCACCATCCATACATCCATCAACAAATTGGATATCCATCCATCCATCCAGTATCCATCCATTTGGCTGTCTTTCCAACCAACCAACCAACCAACCATCCATCTACTCATCTGTGCGCCTGGCCATCCAGTCATTGAGCTCTCCTTCCTCTATACATCCTTCCACTCACCCAGCTTATCGGACCATCCATTTTTTCACCCACCCATCCATCCAGTCATCCATTCATCCTACAGATAACTCGCTCGTCCTTCTGGCCCTTCTGGCCCCTTCTAGCCCCAGGCCTAGGGATACTGGGGTTGTGTATGTGGCCACAGTGGGTCTGGCCTCCCTCCTGATGCTCCTTTTGCTTGCCCACACCCACAGGCATCGGCTATGCCTCCATTGTGATTGTGTCCCTCCTGAACATCTACTATGTCATCATCCTGGCCTGGGCCACTTACTACCTGTTCCAGTCTTTCCAGTCGGAGCTGCCCTGGGCACACTGCAACCACAGCTGGAACACACCCCAGTGTATGGAAGACACTATGCGCAAGAACAAGAGCCTGTGGGTCACGCTGAGCGCCAGCAACTTCACCTCGCCTGTCACCGAGTTCTGGGAGTAAGGCCAGCCTCGAGGAAGGCAGGGGGGAGGATGTGGGTGGGGAGCAGAGAAGACAGCCCACTCCCTCAGCTTCTCCCCAGGAATGTGGTTGTCACTATCTTGGCATGGGTGGTGGGGTGGAGGAAGGAGGGTGCGGATCTGGAGATAAATCCATGCCTTTGGTCTCAGACAGGCCTGGAACCGAATCCCAGTGCTGCCATTTTATTGGCTGTTTGACCTTCGGCAAGTCACTGCCCCTTTCTGAGCCTCAGTTTCTTTAACTGTCAGATGAGGGGAATGAATCGTTCCTACACCTGTATGCAGGTATATGTACTTCTCTTGCTGCCTATGATAGAGTTTTCTTAGTGTATTTTAGAAAAAATACAGTTAACTCATCAAACCTATTACTGCCCAGAGGAAAAATGGGTATACAAAGCTGACGTAGTTACTCAAGTGAAAAGGTGAGTCAATAGAATGAAAAATACGTATCAGTTAGTTTTTGCTGTGTAACAGTAGCCCCCAAACTTGGCTTTCAACAACGACTTTATTTGGCTCCTGGTTCTGCTGATTGGCAGTTTAGGCTGAGCTCCACTAAGCAGTTCTTCCGTCTTTGTGGGGCTCCCGTGTGGGTCGGGCAGCTGTAGGACATCAGGATAGCTCTTCTGGGGATTAGCTGGCTGTTGGCTGGAGGGCCAGGGGCAAACTGGTCCATGGGGCCCATCACCTAGCAGGCTAGCCTGGTTTGTTCACAGGTGGCTCAGCATTCCACACACCACAAATGGGGGAGCCTTCATGCGGGAAAGAGTTCTTTTCAAACCTTTGTTAGCATCATTTTCGCTCATGTCTCATCAGCCAAAGAAAGCCACAGACTAACCCAGATTCAGGAGGTTGGGGGAGAGGCTCTGTCTCTTAGGAGAGGAATGGAAAACTGTGGGTCTTTCTACAGTTGACCATGATGATGTCAGCAGCTGTGGGAGTATAGATGTAGGACAGACATCAGGAAGGCGGAATGTGGAGACCTGAAGTTTGGGTAACTCTTAGCTGACATACGGGGGAGTGCTTCGAACATAGTGCATAGAGACCAATCACAAAAGCATTTGTGCATTAACTTTTCCTTGCTCTTCATGAGCTGAACTTGGGGTTCAGCACCTGGGTATGGCCCCGATGATCCCAGTGATGAGGTTGAGAGCCAGGGGCAGGAAACAGTACTAAGGATGGGAGGGAGTGGTCCCTCATCGTCATTTGGGTCAGCTTTGCAGCTCCCAAGGTTCTTCCCCACCTCCAAGAATCCGGCCCGGAAATGGACCCACGGGAAAGTGGGTGGCCTGCCAGCTGGTCCTAGCCATGCTTGAGGGCCAGGGCCAGGAAATCGTAGGAAAGCAAGGGTCAGGTGGGGGTTCAATCTAGGGGGTCCCTGTCCCTGTCATCGAGCCTGAAGTCAATGCTCACAAGTCCCTGGGTCTGCTTGAACAGGGGCTTGTTCTTGGTGTGTACATATTTTCCACCCGCAGACAAAGAGCACGTATAAGAACATTCATTACCCTCTCCATGCCACACCCTCTGGAGAGCTGAGTTTACAGACAAAGAAGTGTGGGCACCTCATTCTTCTCACTTGAATGGGTCCTGAAACCACAGCCCTGTCTGTCCTAGGCTGTTCCTGGCATGGCCTGATCACCCTCAGCCCACCCCGCCCAGGACACTGGCACCCAACCAGCCACTTGGGTCCCTCCTGAGGCCTTACTGCCTCGGGCCTGGGTGGGCTTGCCTGGGCTTCAAACCTCACTTCTAACTTCACCGGGCGCTGCTGCCCCTCTGGGCCCTGATGGCCTCACCTGTGCTTGGGGAGATCCTTGCACTGCCCTCCTGGCCTTGTGGGGCTGCCCTACCTGAACGAGACTGGGCATGGCCAACCCTGAGAAGTTGCTTGAGAAATGTGGGCCATTGTTACTGATTAAGTGCCCTCGTAGTGGATCCAACTGCCCTCTAGGGACGTTTGGAATTCAGGTCATCTGACCTTCAGAGAGACTAAGGAGTGGCCTCTTGTAAAGGCCCTTGCCCTCCCGCTCCACCCCCACCATTGCAAATGGGGCTGTCCTGGCTCATCTCTGCTCTCACAGGCCTGAAGGCTCTAGGGAAGGGGCTCCCATGAACCACGAGATCCTCGGGCGATCCAGTTTTTCTCCATGCCTTCTCACCTACCTGTCGCCTACTGAGCCCTCCTGGGGATCCTCCAGCTCCTGCCTTCCAGAATCCCCATTCTGAGCTCCCAGGCTACCATTCCTGGCCTGGATGCCCTGAAGACAGGATTTATCTTTGAAAACATCCTGGGCCTACAGGCAGCTTCCCAGGGCCCACAGGATCCGGATGGGCTTTTCAGCCCACAGAAGGCTGGCTGCCTGCCTGCCTCCTATTACAGCCTTTGGGTCTTAGCCAAGTTTTGTAAGCCCACCTGAACATCCACAAATAACTTGCCATCTTTTTGGAACCCTGGGGAAGACGGGGGTCCACAGAGTAGGAGCCTGGAATGCAGGCTTAGTTGAGGAGACCAGGCCCGTCACCTGCATGAGCAGAGGCTGAGGCCAGTGAGTGGGCCAGGGTCTTCAATGTGGGGCAGTCCTGGGCTAGGCACTGTAGGTGAGAAGGTCCTGGTCCCTGGCCTTCCAGAGCCTTCCCTTCTCTTGGACATGAAAGAGGGAGAAGAAAGAGAACTAAGGTGGAATAACTAGCTCCCATGAGCGTTGTGCCTGGGACTGATCCCTCTCATTGGCATTTCATCTTTCCAGGGGCCCTTCAAGTAGGGAAGTACTTGGGAATTCTCCCAAACTCCTGCCCACCCCAAATCTCGAATCCAGTTCCCAGATGCTCTGGGCTCTCCCTTTCAAGTACACCCAAAGTTTGACTCCTCTCCCCACTTACACTACCCCTGCTCCCCCCACACACCCTCAGCATCACTCCCCCAGACCCCAGCACTGGACTCTCCTCCCCTGCCTTGCCCTTGCAGCTGAATCCAAACATGGCATTTCTCAGCTCAGAACCCTCTCGTGGCTTTCCCCATACTATGATCTCACTCAGCCAGAGAGGATTCAGTGAGGGCGTTTCAACACAGTGAGTGCTCACTGGATGCTGATTCTTCTTATGAATTCTGTGTCCACATCCACATGGCTGTGTAGCCTGGTACAGCAAGTTAACTACCCCGCTGTGGCTTAGTTTCCTCATCTGCAAATGGAAGGGCCATAGGAGCTGGGCTTTGAGGAATGAATAGGAGCTCACTAGTCTGAAAAGGAGAGCAAAAAGACATTGTGGGAGGAAGGAACCGCCCACACAGAGAGGTATGGCATTCTGAACACATCCAAGTGTTTGGGGACCGTAAGTCATGAGTCTGGCCGGAGGATGAGACACATGGGGCCAGGAGAAGGTTTAAGGCCTTGAATGTTAGCCTGGTAAGTTTGAGCTTTGTTCTCCAGAGGGGGAGCCATGGAAGGTAGACAGGAAGGTGAGTGACATGACAATCTGCTTTCTCGCTACTGCTCAAGGAACACACTAGTGGGAGAGAGAATAGGACATACATTAAGCACCAGCAGTATACAGGGCCTCAGAGGGTTCAACCATCAATGGGTCTGGGTTCCCTTTGAGGTGAAACAGCTTACAGGATTTC
Source organism: Lontra canadensis (assembly GCF_010015895.1). Classification (NCBI taxonomy): domain Eukaryota; kingdom Metazoa; phylum Chordata; class Mammalia; order Carnivora; family Mustelidae; genus Lontra; species Lontra canadensis. The sequence goes on from NW_022631397.1 coordinate 83,105, forward strand.
CCCCCAGAATAGCCACTGGCCCTCTAGTGCCTAGCTCTGGGGTTTCCATTAGGAGAGGCTTGCCAGGACATTATTGAGGTGTCATTGACTGGTACCAGGTTAGGCAGCAGAGCAGTGAGGATACTTGCAAAAGGCTGCTCCCTACATCCTTCAAGCCAGAGCCCAGCCCCAGCTGTTGTTTCTGTCCACTTCTCACCTGTAGCAGACAGATGAGTCCTTGAGGTGGACCAATGGCCCACAGGTGTCTGGGAACTCCTTGGGAGTCAGAATAATGAGGTGCTGTGAAAGCTGAGACTTCTTACAGCCCTGTGGACAGGGAAAGAATTTGCTGATCATCCCTGCCAGCTGCCCTCTCCCTCTCTCATTTTACTAGCTGAGAGTATGGGTGATGTCCAGGTCCCTTAGAGCAGGGACACTGCCTCTGGCCCCCACACAGCCCCGCTGCATGGCCTTAGGTCAGTCACCTCCTCTCTGAACCTTGAGGTCACAGTCTGGCACAAGTTAAAGAGTGACATGCTAAGGATAGGGCCTCCAGTCATGGCTTGTTGGGTATGACACTGAGGGCCACAGAGGTTAAGTGACTTGCCCAAGGTTACACAAGCAGCTAGATAGAAGAGGGCTCCCAGCCCTCATCTCTGACATTGGGGTCTGTGTCCCCACCAGCCACAAGTCCACAGGTAACACTGTGCCATGTGTGTCACAGGGGGTCCCCTCTTGGCATGGTCCACCCCCCACCCCCTCCCGCAACACCCACCCCATCTGTAATGCTAAAGCACCATTGTCAGCAGGAGCCAGTGAGATGATCTCTTCCAGAGCCCTGTGAAGCCACCAGGGCCCCCGGAGATAGTCATTTCACGCTGGCTTTATAATTCGACTCAGAGTTGCTCTGATGGAAAACAGAGCTTGTGCCCCTGGTTAACCTCATCCTGCGGGTCCCTCCTCTGGGGTCTTCACTCTATCCTAAGGGTCCTGCTTCACCCCAGCCCTGGAAGACAGGCGGGGCCAGATCTGGCCACATGCCCTCCATCAGGCCGGAGCCATGCCTTCCTCCCTGGTTCCTCCCAAGCACCCCCCCGGGAGCTCAGCACGTATCATTAGACTTTATTAGAATCAAAGAAATGAGTCATATTTGCAAACAAGCCGTGCTCAGCCAATCTTCCCCTGCAGCTGTCGGAAGGAGGAGGCGGTGGAGAAAGCCTTGTGTGGCCCCATGCTCAGGGCGGACGGGCTCTTTTATAATTGTTGCCTCCGCCAGTCTCCAGGGAAGAGCCAGGGCCAATAAATGGCTGGCCGGCAGTCAAAAGGAAACGATTTGGCCCACTCGGAGGACGTATTTACATCTCTGAGTGCTGGCTGGACGGCAGCGGGGCGGCCGACTCACAACAGACGTCCAGGCGACTCTCTTTTGGATCCCACCCTGGAATGAATCATTACTATTCTTGGATAAGAATGCAGCTCACCTCTGGGTCTCCTCCCTCTGGATGAGTAGTGTCAGGAAGCCTGGGATGCTGGGGGCCCTTGTGAAGGGCAGCATAGGACCAGGCACACGGGTGGCTGGTCCCCAGGGTGGCGTCAAAAAAAGGGATTCAGGCCCAGGGTTGGTTTTTTTTTTTTTTTTTTTTAGTCTGGGTCATTTCATGTGAGTTCCTGAACCTCTCTGAGCCTCAGTTTCCCCATCAACCAAATGGGTATGATTCATTTACTCAGTTAATGTCTGTTGAACTCCTCCTCTATGCCAGCTACTGTTCTGGATCCAGCAGTGATCAGACAGGGGCCCAGCCTCCAATGGAGATGGCATTCCAGTAAGATCAATGGACATTAAATGGATGGCCCAAATACAATTGTAATAGAAAAGCAGTGATAAATAATGAAAAGTAAAGCCAGGGCAGGGGAAGGAGAGTGACTGTACGATGTCCAGGAAAGGCTGCCCTGGCGAAGTAACATTTGAACAGAGACCTGAAATGACGCAGGGAGGTGGTCGTCATGTCATATAACAAGTGACTGACAAACTTTTCATAGGTCCTGAGGCAGGAATGTGCTTAGTCTCTTCAGAGATCATACCAGAAGACACTGTGGCTGAAGGGGCCATATGGGGGATGAGGTTGGAGATGGGACCAGCATACATGAACTTGTCCCATTGATACACCTGTGGTCCCAGTGTCATTAATAGGTCTGAATGATAAGAGTATTTGGTCGCCTTATTCAGGGAGGCCAAAAGGGATAGGGCAGGTTAGGAGGGCCTCTTAGCCAGGTAGGTAGGAGCCATGGGAGGATGTAGAATGGTGGAGTGGTCACCTGACTTGGGTCTGGACAGATTCTCTCTTGATGAGAGCAGACCTGGGGGGAGGGTGACCGTGGAGGCAGGAAGACAAGTGGGAAGGCCACTGAAAAAGCTCTGGGAAGCAGAAAGGTCCATAGAGGAGTGGTGGCAGTGCTGGGGACATGTGGCTGAATTTGGGGTACCATGCAGTCCCCTGGGGTGGTTAAGAGACTGCTGAGGGGCAGTGCACTATGGCTGTTCCTCTGGGGCACAGCACTCTACAGTTTATTGAGCCCTCTCACCACCACGGGAAGGCCCAGCAGATCCCTCTCCGCCGCTCTGTGGCTGAGGCCCTGGGAGTCCCATACGGGAGGGACCTGTGGAGGGTCCTTCATGCGGGGTCCTTTCAAAAAAAGGATTCGGATGGCCCCCACACATTCCAACCTCCACGGCTACCCAGAGCTATCTTTGGAAAGGATGTCCGTCACTTTGGCCCCGAGCCCACATTGGGCTCTGTTTTGACAACCCCTGACTGATGAGACACATTCATTCCATTCCTAGAACGTCTGTATGGCCCATTACAAACATTTTCAAGACTTTTAAATAATTTTTATAAAGGTGCTATTAAAAACATTGAATCATTCATCTAAAAACATCAAACATCCAAAGAGAAAAACATTCAAGTACAAAAAAACGATACCCAAGGCCAAGTGCATTCCCCTCCCCCGCCTCCCCACCACCAGGTCCCCCTCCCCACGGGCAGCGGCGTCTAGTGTGTCCTGCCAAAAATAGTCTGTGCGCATTCAAGCACAAATGTACATCCACCCCCTTCCCTTTTTAACACAGTAGGGCGCATGCCAGAAGCCCCGTTCACCTTGCTTTGTTCACTTACTTTATCTGCAGGATATCGTTTCTTATCTGCTCACGGGGAGCTTTCCCACTGTCTCGCAGGCCCTGCGGCATTGGCGTTCACCTTGTGTCCTCTCTGTGCTGCTGAGCCCCTACTGATGGCCACTTGGGTGGTTTCCAGTCTGTTGCTCCTACAGACGGTGCTGTGATGAATAGCGCGGAGTGGTCCCTGTCATTGGCCACACGTGCAAGAGTAATTACGGGAGAGAGGCTCAGATATGGAGTATGGCTGGGTCAAAGAGAACATTCCTTATGGTGCCACCCAGAGGCGTCATGAACTCCTACAAGAAGATGGCCACCGGCCGTGGAGACTCGGTTTCCCCGTTGTGGCTTCCGGAGCTGGTCGGCTGCCCAGAGCCAGCCTGCCATCTGTCATAGGCACCACTGGTTTACCAGTGGTAGGAGGAGGCTTTAGAAAGGGTGTCCGTGAATGGCGCTTGGTGTGGTCGCACAGGGAAGGGAAGAGTTCAGGCTCTGGGGTTTCAGGCTTTTCAGCTTGACTTGCCCAGAGGAGACAAGAAAAGGCTGGGGACCTTCTCAGCATGAGCTGAGCATCTACTGTGTGCCTGTCTGTGAGATCCTTGTTCTCAGGCTATTTGGAGGCTGATAGGCAGGACAGACCTTTTCACCTGAAGGTGACATCTGGTGTGAAGGGATGGCTGGGGAGACAGACAGGGACTCCAGTCAGCTGTGTGCAGAGCAGCAGGAAAGGCTTCCCTGGTAGCATGAGGACGGTGTAGCTGGCGTTGCAGCGGGCCCGAAGGTGTGGAGGTGGAAAGCACTCTGCCTGACGCTGCCCATTCACAAGGAAGCCTTGGGCCGCTGCCCAGCATGCCCTGGGCCTTCATTGAAGGCGCTGAGCTCTGGAGGCTGCGCAGGGAAGGGCTTTTTGTTCTAAAGCAGCTGCAGCCGCCAGATCCACGTGCTTGGCAGGGCCCCAGCCGGGATGCGGTTGGCTAACAGCCTGCCTCAGGGGATGCCCCCTGGCTTGAGGCTTCAGGGGACCCTGGCCCATAGCAGGAGCCTGGGCAGATTCTTTTTAAGGTTTTGGCATTATTCTGTCTGCTTATCGGAGGAGCAGTGCGGGGCAGTCTGCAGAGCACAGGCTTTTGGAGTCTAACAGGCTTGCGTGTAGGGTGGCAGCCTTGCCACCCGCTGGCTGTGTGTCTGTGGGCAGTTGAAGCTTCCTTGCCTCGGTTTTCCCCATCCATAAAATGGGGCAAATGACCTCTAGTCCTTGGATCAGATGGTAAGTTGGAAAGGCCTTGTGGACCTACTGAGCACATACCATCAGAGGTGTCCAAGGGGAGCTCCTTGATGTCCGGGTTCTCACCAAAAACAAGGACAGGAATGCTGCCCCTTTTTGAGGTGACCGGAAATACTTCGCGACTTGGTTCTGAGTGCTGTGTGAACTTGCTGGTATCCTCCGTGGAGTCCTTGGTTGGTTCACTCAGCAGGTATCTATTGAGACCCTACCATGTGCTGTGCGTTGTTCCAGGTGCTGGGAGCCCAACAGTGGCCCGAAGAAATGGCCTCGCTTTGGATGCCACTTGAGATGGGGATCTTAGATTTATTCAAGGTCCTTATGTTGAAGCTTCTGCGGGGTGGAGATGGGGTGGAGTGGGGAAAGGCAAAACAGTGAAGTATCCTGGCCCAGCAGGCCTTCTGACATCCAGAGCCCTGACCACAACTGGCTGGAAGCTAGGGAACGGTCTGGAATGCATTCCTAGGCAGTGGCCTGGGGGCAGGAGCTGTTACCTGTGTTCTACAGGGTGCACAAAGTCACTCCCCCTCGCTGCCTCTCTTGCTGGTGGTGTGTGGCCTCCAAACCAGGAGCTGACTTTGGTTAGAAGGAATCCTGGCTTTTCACACACAGGGAGCACAAGCTCCCTGTCTCCCATGATCAGCAGCCTGGGGAGCCAGGGGAACGGGGGACCCTGATGTCCCTGCGCTGGATGCCCCTGTCCTTAGTCACTGCTGCAGTATCTGCTCTGGGACAGTGGGGACAGTGTCTTGGCACTGAGTTTTGCGGCTTCTGGCTGTTAGCACCCAGTGCAACCCCACCCCAACTTCAGATGGCATCAGCCCCTCAGGGACGTGTGTGCGTAGGTGCTCTCACACATCTTCTGCAGGTCAGTGAGGTTCTCGGACTCCACAGACCCAGCTTCTGCTGTGTGATGCTGGGCCAGGCCAATGAGCCTTCTCACCGTCTCCCTGCCTCTTCCAAGACCTTCATAACCCTGCGGAGTTGGGGGGAGGAGGCTCACTGCTCAGGTGCTAGATGCTGCTCTGGGCATCTCGAGGCCAGGACGGGAGTGAGTGCTAAGGGTTACCCAATGCTGGCTGCATACCAGACCTTGTCAATGGTACTTCGTGTGGGTTTTCTCTTAACAGCGATCCCTGTAAAGAGGTGGATAGGTGCTCTGCAGCCACATACAGAATAAACACTTTGCCCTCTTGAGGCTTACATTTTCAAGGATATTCAGATATGAAACAGGGGTGAATAATAACAAAAGAGGGGTGGGACAGAGAGTTGGGTAGTTATCCCCATTTCACAAACAAGGAGATTCAGGTCCAGGAAGTCAGGTAACTAACCCAAAGTCAGACTTTCACACGGTAGCGCTAAGTTTGAACCCAGTGTTTGGCCCACAGTGGACATGAAGAAGGGTCTGCTGAGAATCGATCACATGGGAATTAGTACGCATTTAACAGATGAGGAAACTGAGGCATAGAGATGTGCTTAACTTGCCCGAGGTCCGACTGGGTTTGAACCCAGGTTCACCTGACATAGGAGTCTCAATCTGTCCCCTTTGTTGACTTCTCCACACCCCCGTGACCTGGGTGAGTGCTGCTTCAGAGACCCCTGGGGATTCCAGGGCTTGGAAAGGCGAGGGGGCTTGTGGAAACACACCTGAGCCGGGGTTTCAACCCCAGCCTGTTGGAGCCCTGGCCTCAGCTCTCTGTGCCCCGGGGCGCAACCTGACTTGTGGCTCTGTTTGCTTGAAGGCGCAACGTGCTGAGCTTGTCTTCTGGAATCGACGACCCTGGCTCCTTAAAGTGGGACCTTGCTCTCTGCCTCCTCCTGGTCTGGCTGGTCTGCTTCTTCTGCATCTGGAAGGGCGTCAAGTCCACAGGGAAAGTGAGTTGTGTGTCCATCCCTCCCCTGCCTCAGCAGAGAGTCTCCCCACCCCCCAGACCCTCCTGCTTGAAACCAGCCCAGCCCAAAGAGCCCAAGTATGTTGCTAAAGCAGTCTTCTGAAAGAAAATAAGGCCCTGATCTGTGGCATTTGCCCACATCCTGGTGTATATACTCCCACCATGTCTGATTTCACATTCCCGATAGTTTAACAACTAGTTCACAGAATTCCTGAAAGTCCGATGGTGCGCTCTCTGGGACCTGCGTAAGCTCCCTACACTCCCGGTTCCCATATTGAGGTGTTGCTAGTGCAGATTTAGCAAATAACAAACACGGGTGTTGATAAGTTAGCAGGTAGCAAGGTGAGTTTATTGTTAATTACCAGCAATTCACCCCGAACACAGACCCTTGCTTTGCAAAGTGTGCCCTGACTGGCAGCCTCGGCGTCCCCCACAGACTTGTTGGAAATGCAGACCCATGGGCTTGCCCCACACCTGGAGAATCAGAACCCACGTCCGAATCGTATCCCCAGATAATCCAAATGCACGTGGAGGTTTGAGAAGCACAGACTTGGAGTTTGGTTGCAAAGTCTGGTTAACCAAATTATCGTACAACTAACACTACGGCTGGAAACAAAAGCTTTCACTGATGATTAAGTTACTTGCTCAAAACCAAGATGTTAGTTGTTAACCAGAACGTTAGCCATTGCTGAAATATTTGCAGCTGATTTAATAGGTTACACGAAGACTAGAACGTTAGCTATTAACCAGGGTGGTAGCTGATTATTAAAATGTTAGCTTACAATTGAGGTTGTAAGTGTAACTGGATTTCCAATAATGAAAAGGACAGCCTGTAACTAAAAGACTACCTGGAAGTTAGAGCTGAACAATTACCCGATAACCAAGACGCTGGCCAGTATCGTGGTCATGGTCACTGTGATGACAAGGCAGTGCGGAGGGGTCTGGGGGGATCACTGTGGTGGGGCTCTAGGCCAGAGAGAAGGAGTTGGCTGACCTGCCTTTATATGAACCCCACCTATCATTTCCCTCTTGTCACTTGCATCTTGACAGGGGAACATCCCTTTAAGATCTAGAAGCCCCCAAAGGTCTAAAGAGTAAGTTAAAGTGGCATTGGAGGTACGGTGATGGGCAGGGGGTGACATCTCCCGGAGAAGGGGCCTTTGCTGCCCTGGAATTTACATTAAGGACCGTGGTCTCCCCAGATGAAGAGCCCCTTGAAGTGAAGTTGTAGATCAGAACAGATCCCAGCATTTACTTAAGGGCAAGATCTGGGTCCCCAGGACAGCAGAAGCAGAATGGGGACGATTCTGGAGCAGGGGTCTAAAACCCAGTCCGGAAAGGAAGCAGGCCAGGCTGATGTTGTCGCACTGGGACAGGCAGGAAGAGGGCCCCTCAAGCAATCCCCACAGGCGCCTTGGGGTACTCGTTCACCCCTGTTGGCCCACCTCCTCCTCCATCTTAGGCGCCAAGCATTTCCTTAACCGCCTTTGTTCAAATGAGGAGGGAGCTACCTGGGAGAGGTGAAGTGGCTTGTTCAAGGGCACTCCCTCCCCTCAAAGCCCTGGCTTTCTCTTGTGCAGAATGGGTGGAGGTGAAGGCTCTAATAAGGTATGTGATGCCCCCAGCACCAATGCTTGGCACAGACAGTGCTGTAAACACGCATCGTGTCTTCACTGTGCCCTCCTATTTCCCCACATGGAGGTGAGTTTTTCTGGAAGTTTCTATAGAGCACTTGTCCCCAGCCGTGCTGGAGACATGATCGTTTCCTGATGCACTCATACATTTTGAGCCTCTCCTGCCTGTCAGGTACTGTTGTAGGAATAGAGCCAGGGGATACGCTGGGGGTCCACAAACAGAAGTCTCTATGATCCGGGAGCTGAGAGATTTGTTGGTTGCAACAAGGTGAATGTGTAAAATACATGGGAGTCAGTGGGGACTGAAGAGTAACGTGGCGAGGGAGAACAGAAAGTTCTGGGATACACTTTATTTTTTTTATTTTTTAAAAGATTTTATTTATTTATTTGACAGAGATCACAAATAGGCAGAGAGAGAGAGAGAGGAGGAAGCAGGCTCCCTGCCAAGCAGAGAGCCAGATGTGGGACTCGATCCGAGGACCCTGAGATCATGACCTGAGCCGAAGGCAGAGGCTTAACCTACTGAGCCACCCAGGCGCCCTGGGATACACTTTTTTAAATGGGGTGGCCAGACAGGCTCACCAAGGAGGGTAACTTTGGGACACAGATTTGAAGGAAGTAAAGGGTAAGCCATGTGGCTATCTGGAGGAGAAAATACTCCAGGGAGAACAGCCAATGCAAAGGCCCTGAGGTACATCTGACCCAGACCTATGGGGGAGCCCCCAGTCTGATGGAGGAAGCTGCCGTTTCCCAGAAGGAGTGGGCAACCTTTGAGATACAATGGGGCGGGGTGGGGGGGGCAGGAGTATAGAATCAAATGAAAATGTAGAGGGTACTGGGCTTGCAACTGTGGCCAGTTGAAGACGTGACTTGACAGAGGTCCCCCTACCCAGCCCCGCCCCTGGAGACAATCTCCTCCTCACGCTCCAGGCCCCTGAGGGGCAGGCATGGCTCCCAGAACAATAGCAGAGCCCGGGCCAGCCCAGAGAAGCCAAGACAAACACAGTAAGGCTCTGTGGACTTCCTTGAGCTCCATGGCTGGCCTGCCCGCCCGCCTGCTGCCCGCCGCCCGCCGCCAGCCATGGCTTTCAGCCCTGGCCGCAGACCAGGTTCACGGCCGCTGTGGGGGCTAAGTCCACGGGCAGCAGGACGGACCTCATCCTGGCCCTGGCCCTGCTTCAGTGGCTGATGCTGGTCCAGCTGGGTGGGGGCGGGGGGGTGGATAGAGGAAGAGTTCGGACAGCTCAGGACCCAAGTTCAAGTCACTTGGCCTCTCTGAGCCTCGGTTCCCTTTTTTTGTAATTGTCATCATTCCAAGCGTCTGAATATGCCAGGGCTTCCTTCATTCAACAAACAGTGAGAATGGCGGCAAAGGCTACGTTGCGCATGCGCGCCATGCCCCGTTCTTGGGGCTGTCGATCACCGCTCTTTCCATCAGCCTCACATCCAGAGATGTCCGTGGCCAGGCTGGGATTTGAACCCAGGCAGAGCAGCTCCCCCCACCTGGGTGTCTGCATCCTGCATTCTTCCCCCTCCTAATCATCACTTGCTGCCTGCCCTCTCCCGCAGCTAGCCGGATGGTAGGGCATGAGGCCAGGAAGGTGCCAAGTCCAGACCATCAATCGCATGGGAAGATAAGTGCCGGGGACCCGAAGGGGAGTACCCTCGCTGACGTGACCACAGACGTGCCCTGAGGCTGCACCCCCCAACTCTTCTGCCCCACACTTGAAAACAGACCCGGGGTGGGGGTGGTCAGTCAGAGTCAGACCTGGTTTGGGATCTCAGTTTTGCTCCCACAAGCTGCATGAGTTTGGGAATGTACCCTTCCTTCTCTGAGCCTTGGTTTCCCCTTATGTGAAAGGAGTTGGTGATTCCCCCTCTGACACACACAGGGCTGCCATGAAGACCCTCGGGCCCTGCCTAGATGCTGGGCACAGATATGTGGCCCCACCTCTAGGAGCCTCCATCTCTGGGATGAGTGACCCCTACTGCCCAGGCCTTTATCCCCAAAAGGAAGTTCAGGGCAGCGGGAGACTAACCCGTTTCCCTCCTGCCTTGTGGGCCACTCTCCCCGCCATCCTGAGGGGAACGAGGAAGCGTTGTCCTTGCAAGTTTCCAGGGCAGTTGGGCCACAGGGCTTTTGGGTCATGGGCTCAGAGGAACCACAGAGGCTTGCCAGTAAGAATGGAAAAATACCACGTCCCGTGGCAAGGCCTGCTGGGCCACCACCAGAGGCCCACTGGCGGCGGCTGGCACCAGCCTCTCCCGGGAGGATCCTGGGGGAGTCACGGAAAAGTTGAGAGAATGGCTCTCAGGGGCTTGTCCTCAGAGCAGCAGAATTTGCAAAACAAGGGTGTCTTTCCAAAGAGGCGGATGAGGTGGTGTGACTAGGTGGGGCTGTGTGAGCAGGAGGGGCTGTCCTGTCCTGGATTAGGGGATGGACTGCGGTAACACGCATGCACACTAAAGAGACAGGACTCCGAAGCCAGCTGGCCGAGGTCACATCCCACCTCGGCCACCTATTCGCTCTGTGACCCCAGGGCCCCTGATGTCACCTCTGGGAAATGCAGTTAATCCTTTTCCCTACCTCGTCAGGTTGCTGTGTGGGTTAAATGAGTTACTACACCTGAAGATCTTAGCCTATACCTGGCACACAGCAAGTGCTCCTTAAGTGCTTGTTAAACAGATTTGATACATGAAAACAAGGGAAGCCACCCCATCCCGGGTGGTTTCCTGTGTCCCTGACACAAAGTCCTCTGGCCAGAGCCCCGTTGCCCAGCCCAGTGGGGCCTGGCTGGCTTTGAAGTGGCCGCCCTCTGGGGACAGCCTGCTGTCAGCAGTTAATTGTTTGTGGACCTCTGGGTGTGGTTTGCAGCAGGGCCCAGAGGTGGGAACCGGTGGGGGGCCTGTCTGCAGGAAGGGAGGAGCAGCTTGTGGGGGGGCATGCTGATTTTTCTTTCTTTCACCCCTTCTGTGGCTTCCTGACCTGTCCCCACCCTCCGCGCCTGCAACCTTGCCCTTGGGAAGTTGGGAGGGTTCTCTGCCTCAGGAGAAGATTGGGGGGCTGGGGAAACTGAGGCCCAGATAGAGAAAAGTCATCAGGCCTGGGGGAGGAGCAGCAGAGGCAAACGTAGGTCCCGCCCTTTAGCCTAATGGGAGTGGCAGGAGAATCCTCCCTGCTAAGGTGTCTTGAGGCTGGCAGGTGAGGGTAGCACCTTTATTTTCCTCCTCATACAGATGGAAGCTGAGGCCAAATCACCAACTGGGAGGTGGCAGAGGTGGGATCCAAACCCCAGCCTGGGTGACCCCTAGCGGGCCCTCCCTGCCACTCTGTCTCTCCCCTGGAGTGGCAGAGCTGGATGGAACGTCAGACCTCATCTGGTCTGAGCCTCCTACTTCATGGGTGGGGAAATGAAGCCCAGAGAGGGACAGTAGCTTGCTCAAGGTCTCACAGCAAGCCAGTCACAGAGCTTGAATTCCAACCTGTGCCCTTGGGGAATCCAGCCTTCCTCTGGTCATTGGGAAGGTTGAGTGAAATAAAGCACCAGACATGGAAGGGGTTTTCCTGCTCTGCCACAGTTGTCTGCGGGCAGCAGGCTCTGGGGCACTTAAGTACTGTGTGACCTATGGGCAAGCAGTGGACACTCTGGGCTTTGGTGTCCTCACCTTCAAGATGAGATTCTTAATGAAGGGTTAGGGTGGGACCAGCCAAGTACAACGAAGTAACTACTGCACCTAGAATGGTGCCAGGCATACAGTAAGCACTCAGTAAATGCTGCTTTGTGGTGGCTGGCCAAGGGCAGCTGAGCCAGGCAGGCCCTGAGAGCTTTCTTCCTGCCCCTTTCCAAAGGCCCATTGTGGTGGTTTCTACTCACAGTGATGTCGGCTGTCCCAAGAATTGTGCTCCATCAAGGATTCCTGTGCCAGATAGGCGGGGTTCAAGGCTCGGTCACCCTCCATAGGTGTCTGGTACCTACATGGGCCCCAGAAGTGCCCTGCAGTAACCTGGCTCCGCCCCCAGCTCCCAGCACCATGGACATGTTCACCCGCTCTCTGGGTGTCCGTTTCCTCACCTACAAAATGGGTACACTTGCTGTGTAGTCATCCCTTTCTGGTCCCCTGGTCCCCTAAGACCCTGAGGGAGTCAGGGCCTCTGCGAACCAGTCTTAGCATTTCAGTTGGTCAACAGGAACTTTCTGTACGTGCTGCATCGGTGAAGTCAAATGCCTCATGCCTTTGCTCAGAGTGAGGTAGTCCACCTCCATGGGCTCTGACTACGTGTGGCTCCTGTGCTCTGGGCATGACCCAGGCGAGTCTTCGAGCCCTGCTGAGCTCCCCGTTCCTCCTCTGTCAGCACGGTGGCTGGCACGCCAGTTTGCAGGGCGGGGCGGGGCGGGGCGAACATCAGGGGTCCTTGTGCCCGGGGAGCCCTTGCTCTGGCAGCACCCTGCTGGAAACACCAGGATCTCACCATCAGTTTGGAGCCACGCATCTCTGGGCCCCTCCCAAGCATGAACCCTGCCTGGAAACGTCTCTGTTGAAGGAACAGATAGGGAAGGATCCATCCATGAGAACTGAGGGCATAGGGTGTTTGGCGATCAAGTGAAGGAGAGGAAGTAGGGTGGGACCTTGGCCATGGAACAGTCCAGGCTTGGTCATCTCTGGTGTCCATCTCCAGTTGACCTTGGGCAGCCTGGAATGTGCTGTGTTATCTGGGGATTGGGGGGGGGCCTACCCGGTCTCCTGGCCAAGGGGCGTTAGAGCTTCATTTCTTCCCAGAAGTTCCCTGTGCTGCTTGCAAGGTCACTGTCGACAACAAGCCCTATTTCTTGAGTGCCTACATGCCAGGTGGTGGTACAGACAGCTCCTTGAACCCTTGCCTCACCTCTGGATGGAGGTTTCTATTACTGTAGTCTCCATTTACACATAAGGGAACTGACCCAGAGAGGTGAAACATCATGCCCAAGGTCACACAGCAAGGGGACAGAGCTGGGATTTGAACCCTCACCTAACTGGTTCTTCACTCTTAAGAGTCCTACTAACAGTTGTAATGTTAGCTGATACATCTGGCACAGGCTGACCACTGGACTAAGCCTTTTACATAGACACTAGACAGTTTTATTTTGCATTTTTTTTCTTTTTCTTTTTTTAAAGATTTTATTTGTCAGAGAGAGAGGAGCTAGAGCGAGCACAGGCAGACAGAGCGGCAGGCAGAGGCGTAGGGAGAAGCAGGCTCCCTGCCAAGCAAGGAGCCCGATGTGGGACTCGATCCGAGGATGCTGGTATCATGACCTGAGCTGAAGACAGCTGCTTAACCAACTGAGCGACCCAGGCGTCCCTGCATTTTTTTCTTGATTTGCATTTTCTTTCTTCATGTCTGTTGCATGAGGACAGAGAGTCTGTCTTGGCCACCACTCTTAACTTCCAGGGCCTAGATACTCAGTATTGTTTTCACTGAATCTCAGTACATCTGTGAGGTAGGTGACTGGTATTATACCCAGGTTCCAGGGGAGGCTGCTGAGGCCCAGAGAGGCTAAGCAGCACACACAGGATCAAACAGCAAGCTCCAGATCCCTGGCCTCGGAGAGGATGCTTGAATTCAACAGCAGTGGTTGATGCCACGGGCACCCCTGAATTAATCTCTCCTGCCCACCCCCACAGGTTGTCTACTTCACGGCCACTTTCCCGTTCGCTATGCTCCTGGTGCTGCTGGTCCGTGGACTGACGCTGCCCGGTGCAGGCGCAGGCATCAAGTTCTATCTGTACCCTGACATCAGCCGTCTCGAGGACCCGCAGGTACCACAGGGTGGCCTGTCCTCCCACCCAGGGCCAGGCAGGGTGTGGGAAAGCTAAGCTGACACGCAGTTTCTTCCAGTCTTGGGGACACAGTTCGAGTCAGGCCATCAGCCCCCAGTACTTTTCCTGCTGGGCTGTGGCATGTTGTCCACCATGCTTGCAGGCATTTCCAGCTGTGTGTGTATCTTTTCATGTGGAGGACTGCTGAGGCCAACCAAGTACGGTCTCCTTCCAGCCCTGTGCCAGGGAAAGGGGGGGTGGAGGGGGTCTTTTGGTGAGCTCATCTCTTCCTTGGCCCTGGCCTCTGCCCGCAGTGGCCTAGAGGGTGGCATTGTGGGGAGAGTTCGTCCACGAGCGCTGCTGGCTTCCTTGGCTGAGGTTGGAATTCAGAGTTGGTGCTGAGCTCTGGGAAGGTCTAGGGACAGATTCTGAGTGCCCACCTCCTGGCGCTCAGCCACGTGACCACAGGGGGTTGGAGAAAGCCCTGGGATGTCTGATTGGCCCATTTGAGGGCCTTTTGCCACCAGGATCCTCAGCCTTCAGGTGGCCTTTGAGGTCCTGTGCTGCTTTGGTTCACTTCCCACTGCCCTCTTGCCCTGGGCAGGATAGGGGGCGGGCAGGGGATGGTTTGGCCAACATCAGAGGACAGCTGGGAGGGCAGCTTTGTGGCCATCAAGAGCTGCTGGATGAAGGTTCTGGAGAGCGGCTTCGCCTGCATAATCCATTAGGGAGTTCTGTCCCGCTCCAACTTGTGGGTTCCCAGACGATAGGAATTACAGTAATAATAGCAGCCTTGACTTAACAGTCTTAGCATGTATCTGCACTGGGCTTAATCTTTATTCTTAGAACCTGTGTAGTAGTGCAGCAGAGCCCATTTTACAGATGTGAAAACTGAGGCTCCAGGCGGGAGCCCTGTTGCTTGCGTTCATTTCGTAGTTGGAATTCCTATCCATCTGCTCCAAAAGCCCTTCCTTGTAATCCTGATGCTGAGTGACTGGGTTTTTCTTCGACTTCTGGGCTTCCTTGCAGCTCAATATTGCCTTGAAAGACACCTTGCATTCCAGCATAAATGCTTTGACTGCAGTCAAGAATCTGCACATTTTGAGGTGCAGTCCTTCAGGTGGCCGGGAACGTGTAGGAAGCTGGCTCTAACAGCCCCTTCTCTCTCTCCTTGCCACCCCCACCCAAACCCTCACAGGTATGGATTGATGCTGGGACCCAAATATTCTTCTCCTATGCCATCTGCCTGGGGGCCATGACCTCTCTGGGGAGCTACAACAAGTACAAGTACAACTCGTACAGGCAAGTGTCGCGCCAGCGGGCCTGGTGGACCTTAGAAATAATGATATTTAAAGAAAAAAAGAGAAGAAGTAGGGAGCGTGGCTTCCTTGTGTTGTGAATTAACTTGCTCCCTGACATATGTGTAACTTAGGGACTG
Source organism: Lontra canadensis (assembly GCF_010015895.1). Taxonomy (NCBI): domain Eukaryota; kingdom Metazoa; phylum Chordata; class Mammalia; order Carnivora; family Mustelidae; genus Lontra; species Lontra canadensis. The sequence goes on from NW_022631397.1 coordinate 98,298, forward strand.
TATGCTGCTGGGATGCCTGAACAGTGGTACCAGTTTTGTGTCTGGCTTCGCAATTTTTTCCATCCTGGGCTTCATGGCACAAGAGCAAGGGGTGGACATTGCTGATGTGGCTGAGTCAGGTATGGTGGTATTGGTGGCAGTGGTGGTGGGCACTGCCACCTAGTGTGTAAGCCGAGTACTGCAGGCATGAAGCCAGACCCCAGGGGGCTTGGGGGGGGGGACGAGCCTGGTTTCTGAAACGGACCCCCCCCCACCAAGATGTCCCCCAAGTATCAAAGAGTACAAAAGCTAAATTTTAAGCACTTACATTGCAATTTGGCTCAAGGGGCAGCAGAAACGCGGGGGTTGGGTAAGTTGGGGAATATTTAGCTACTTTTGCGTGGTCTTCCCTCCCTCTCCTTCCCCAGCAAACTCCTGGTTTCAGCAGCAGAAACCACTTTCCTAACTCAGGCCCAAGCCAGCCACCAGCCGGCATTCCATCACCACCTTCTCAGCTTTGGTTTCTGTATTTTGCACTTTGCTCCCAGCACGCTCCCTCTAGCAAACCCGTTCATTCATTCCATGATGTTACTGGCGGAGTCTGCCCTGTGTCAGGCACCACCGTAGGCAGCGGGAGAGGGAGAGACAGTGGGCATGCTGGCCACCCTCTGGGACGGTGACAGATCCAATTTGGGCGTAGGTTGGGGGGACAGTGTCACCCCCTCAGGGTGTGGGATCTGTTGGTGGGGTGCTCCTTCCGGAAGTAGAGGAAAGAGTCTTAGAATTATGGACTCTGCCGAGCCTGGGATCCTGGAGCTCCAACAGGGTGGGTCTGGAACCTGAAAATGATGAGGTCTTCAGTTGCTAGAATCCTAGAGCCTCAGCACCACAGTATTCTAGGACTTGCCCCTGGATATTCTAAGTCCTAGAATCGCAGCTATAAACTGCAGTGGTTTGGATATGGGATTAAGAACCGTAGGCTCCCAGGATCCCCAGATTCTGCCCTTGCCCCTTTTCCACCTCACTCCTGTCCTGCCCATTCACTTGGCGTGTGATCATCAGCTGCCTGGAAGGTTTTGGTTATTTTGTACACGTTCTGTGCCGCACCCGACCTTCCGATTTCTCAGGACCTCTCTGGGACTACACGGAAGCAAGTGAGGGTCCGGGGTGGAGGCTTCTCTCAGGCCCAGAGAAGAGACTAATGTCCTAACTCCAGGGACCAGCGTGGACCAGAGTTAGGCACAGCTGGAGCCCTTGCCTTGGCATTGCCCTTGCCCTCATGGGAAACTGGGCGGTATCCTTCTCCCTCAGCCATAGAACCCTAGCACTGGGGCTCAGGGATACCTCAGCCTTGTGCATTTAGACATCTAGATGCTGTGCAGTTGAGGAGACCCGTGGCTTGAGAGCAGGAGTCTTGCTTGGGCTGGTGAGGATCAGGCCCCTGTGCCTTGAGGACCGCCCCTACCTCCTGCCTCCCCACCCACCCTGGATGCCCGTGACAGCTCTGGTCTTACCTATGTGAGAATGCATCTGAGCTCCTCTGACCTTCTCTGCCATCCTTATACCCCCAGTGTTGCAGGACAAGGGGGCAAGTCCCCAGCTCAGCCCCACACATCTCTCCACTGCCCCCAGTCCCAGACAGTGTCAGATGCAGCTTTCCAACCCCAAGAGCCCCCAAGAAGCAGACTGGAGACTGAGGACACAGAGTAGTTCTAGAAAGATCCACACCTACTTGGGAATGTGGCCGTTCCAGTGAT